>NC_050450.1:61108008-61343440 GCF_903995425.1 Onychomys torridus
GACAGCCGAGAACACAAGAGCAGATTGCAAATGGCAACATCCTCAAAGCCTGCCCCCGGCCCCCGGGTGACATCCTTCCTCCAGCAAGGCCACACCTGCTAACCCTCCCCAAACAGCCATCAACTGGGGACCAGGGAATCAAATGCCTAAGATCCATGGGGGACAGTATCATTCAAACCACCATACTGAGGGCATGCCAAACCCATGAGCCGCATCTTTGGCCTTTACGCCCCACCCCATTTGTTTAAAACTAGATCTTGCTGTGTAGCCCAAGCTGGTTTTGAACCCCCAGTCCTCCTGCCTCAGCTTTCTGGGTGCTAGGATTGCAGTGTGTCACTGTTTCCAGCTGACTCATTGTGGAGTTTTTACCAGAGCACCGAGGTGGCCGAATGGCTGTGAGAAGGAGGGAGTGCAGGCTGGGAGGGAACACCAAAACCTGGACAGACCCCAGCGGCTGGTGGGACCTCCGGTGGGGATATCAAGGAGATGGTGGGAGGTGCTCTTGTATAATATCAGAGGGACCAGCCTCAATATTATACATCCCAGGGGCTCTGGAGAGAGAACTACTAGCGGCGAGGACTATTTTCGGGAAATAGAATCTCAGCACCGAGCTCTATAGTCCACTTGCTTTAGTTCCTCTGGCATAACATCCTATATACACAGACTCAGTTCTGTTCTCCTGTCTAGCTCCTTTCTTGCCTGATTTCCCTATTACTCCCTCTAAGTTCTATCTTAATTTTCTCATCTTAATTCTGTCTCAACTAGGTCCTTTTTATCCTGTTCTTATCCAGCTAATGTTTCCCCATCTGGCTCTTCCTCATCTTCCATCTCGTTCCTCTAGTCCTCTCTTCTAGCCCTTCAACCTAGTTCTTCCCCATCTCAGTTCGTTCCTCTCAAGTTCTTACCTGTCTAGTTTTTCCATTCTCTTTTCTCCTCTCTGCCGCTGGTGCCCTGGAAGTCCTGGTATAGAAAGCCAGGTTTCCAGGGTCAATGGAGGGGTGATAAGAGTCACATTGAGAGGCAATAACCATTAATTATCATTTGCAACCCCAAAGGGAAGTGACCAATGGGGAAATGAATTAACTAAAGGCTAAATTCGGGTATTATCTAAGAAGAGGGAATCTTATGTGCTCAACTATAACCTCAAATGTGATTGGCAGAAAATGTTAAGAATCTGTAAGTTGCTAGGTCAATGAGAGAAAATAAAACTGTCTTCTTTTTTTCCTGTGGCTCCTATCTGTCCAAGCTATCTGCTGTTTTTCTGTAGAGTGGGGAAAAGTGTGCTCAGGCACTACACAACCTGTGTACAGCTAGATGCCTCTGGTGATAGTTCGAGGGAGATCTGGAACTCGAGGTAAGATTTGGGTAAGGAGGAAGTTAAGCTTAATTGGCACATCCGCCAGGCCTTCTCAAACAGGTAGCCTGGATGCTTAAGTCTGTTCTTAGAGAGTACAGAGGTATCTCTGATAAGGTGCTTTCCTCCATCTGGGCATGGACCTGGCCGGATGCTGCCAATGATGATAATTACAGGGAAGCTTGAACTGGGGTTCTGGCTGAGCATAGCTGTCAGCGCAGAAGGTTACCTAAATATTCTACAAGTGGTTAGTTAAGGTCTATACAATTAGTAAGGCTGTAAGAAAGGAGGGTCCAAGCTGAATTGTGTAAAGCTATTACTTAAGGTCCACCTGACCTAGGTGGTGTCTCCTTGTGGAATTTACCTTAAGTCAGGAGACTTTCCTGTGAACTATTATTACTGCTAGTCCTTGAAAGTGGCTAAGGGACATATCTGATTCCAGAGAAAGCCTTTCCTGAGGCTGTTCTCCAAATATCTGGAATGTGTATGTCCAGAGAGTAATCAGTCCACACTGTTAGCCCTTCTTAGGGAAAAGTCAATTGGGAAAACTATGAGGGCACACATGATTTTCATAACAGAAGAGAGCTATATATAACAAGCCAGGTAACACCAAAAGCTCCTTGGAATTAGGCTTCCTCTGGAGGAATTCCTTGATCCCTCCAGGTAGTGACTTTGCCATAACCAGCTGAGTTCTTATGATATATTCCTGCGGCCCGCAGCAAGGTACAGGTCTGAATAGTGGGGCAGGACCACGTCTGAGGACTCAGCCCTGGGAATCTTGGACAATTTCTGATGCCTTGCTGCAGATGAAAGGGGAGAAGGCAGGCAAGGCCTGAGCAAGGGTCCCCGCTTCTAAAGAGCAGAGGGTGATTTGCACAACTCTGTGTGGAGGCCTAGAGAGAGGAGCTGTCCAGGCTCAGGAGAAGAAGGTGCATGAAGGTCTGAGCCTGGGAGTGAAGAGGGTTTGCGGAGGGTGGAGCCAGTCTGGCTCCTGTTGAAGGCTTGGAGCAATGGGGCAGAGTTCAGTCATTTGGTCTGGCTGCAGGGAGGGCATGGTGACTCTGAGCGTAGTGATGTCAGTAGAGATGAGGACAAACAGGAAACCGTAAAGAAAGAAGAGACAGGGCTGGGCGGCGGTGGTGGCGCACGCCTTTAATCCCAGCACTTGGGAGGCAGAGGCAGGCGGATCTCTGTGAGTTCGAGGCCAGCCTGGTCTACAAAGCAAGATCCAGGACAGCCAGGGCTACACAGAGAAACCCTGTCTCAAAAGAGAGAGAGAGAGAGAGAAGAGACAGGGAGGACAGAGGGAAGTTTTGTTGTATTATTATTCTTTATTATATTTGTTTAGTTGTTGTTGCTGATGGTGGTATGTGTGTAAGGCAGAGAGGGATAAGTGGGAACCAGTCCTCTCCTGGATTCCAGGTCATCAGGCTTGGCAGCAAGTACTTTCACCCATTGAACATGGCAACAGGACTGTATTCTTTAGTTGTTTTAATTTTTTTTATCTCCTTTGACTCTGTCTCTCTGTCTCTGTGTGTGTGTGTGTGTGTGTGTGTGTGTGTGTGTGTGTGTGTGTGTGTACTTGTGTACAGGTGCTTGCAGAGGCCAGAGGCATCAGATTCTTCTGATGCAGGAGATACAGGCAGTTCTGAGCAGCCTGACGGGGGTACTGGCAACAGAACTTGGGTCCTAACCACTGAGTCATCCCTCAGCCTTTAATTTTTATTTTTAAAGACAAGGTCTCATGCCAGTGGCCATGTCAGAGGAACAGCAGGTGGCAAGTGAAGTTTGGGAGGTCAGTCTACCAGGAAGCAAAGCTCTGATAGGTGAATCTGGGAAAGGCAAGGCCCCAAGGCTTTTGGCTCCAGAATGTCTCTTGCTGCTGCTGTGCCTTTAAATGTTTGTTGCTGCCATCTTTCTCTGGTATCTGGCTTGGTGTGAATGGGTGTGGGGAGACCCCCACTGCCTGTAATGCAGTGTGAGTATCTCATGGAAACATCCCCTTCTACCGGGCATTTTTACCTGTGAATTATTAGAGAGATGATTTCTTCCTAAGCTGTACTGTTTAACTGAAGCAATGATTTTACATATTAATAGTGTTAGTTTAAATAGACATAGTAAGGGATTATGATAGAGGTTAGTTTAGTGGAATAATTAATACAGGCAAAGATAGGATATAGTGGTGCCCCCACCGCTGGTAAAGCAGGGGCTGCAGAAGATAGAAAATAAGAACAAGGCAGTGTCACACAGCTGAGACATAGGAGTTTCTCTTGAGGAGCTGCATAGACTGTGGCTTAGGTTAATGATTGAGAGAAACAACTGAGTCCCAGAAGCTAGGCTAGCTCAGGTTCTTTTCATCTTAATGTCGAGAGATGTGTTCACGGGTTTTCATTTCTCTCTTCTTTTCCTGGCACCGTGCCTTCTGGAACTCCAAGCACACTTAAATGCTTTCTTCTATTAGTTGCCTTGACCACGGTATTCTATCCCAGCCATAGAAAAGTGACAATACACCTAACATGCCCAGGACCCTAGGAATCACAAATTTAATACATTAATTAAGTCTAGCATCCAGGAGACTGAGGGAGGAAGATGTTGTAAATTCAAGGCCAGCCTGTCAGGCTATACAGCAAGACTGTGTCTCAAATAGCAAAAATCTGTGAGCTGATATACCTCCCTTAAGAGTTCCTTCTGGGCTGGAGAGATAGCTCAGCAGTTAAGAGCACTGGCTGCTCTTCCAGAGGACCTGGGTTCAATTCCCAGCACCCACAAGGCGGCTCATAACTGCCTGTAACTCCAGTTTCAGGGGGCCCCACACCTTCACACAGACATACATACATACATTCATTCAGGCAAAACACCAACGCATGTGCAATAAAAATAAATAATTTTTTTTTTTAATTCCTTCCACCAGGCAGCGGTGGTGCATGCCTTTAATCCCAGCACTTGGGAGGCAGAGCCAGGTGGATCTCTGAAAGTTGGAGGCCAGCCTGATCTACAGAGCGAGATTGAAGACAGGCACCAAAATTACACAAAGAAACCCTGTCTCAAAAACAAAAAAATTCCTTCCATTCTCAGGAACTCATTTTCATAGCTCATACATGTTCTCTCCACTTTTATATATATATATATATATATATGTGTGTGTGTGTGTGTGTGTGTATGTATGTATGTATGTGTATATGTGTATATGTATATGTATATGTATGTATGTATATGTATGTATATGTATTTACGTAAGTCTCCCCCTGTCTTAGTCAGTGTTCTATTGCTGTGTAGAGACACCATGACCACAGTAACTCTTATAAAGGAAAGCATTTAATTGAGGCAGGCTTACAGTTTCAGAGGGTTACATGATCAGCATGGCAGGCAGCATGAACGGAAGCATGGTGGCATGAAGGCAGACATGGTAGCTGAGAGTTCTCCATCCAGCTTTGCAGGCAGCCAGCAGAGAGACAGTGGGCCTAGCTTGAGCATTTGAAACCCCGAAGCCCATCTCCAGTGACACACTTTCTCCACCAAGGCCACACCTCCTAATCCTTGTCAAGTAGCGCCATTCCCTAATGACCAAGCATTCAAATAGATGAGCCTATGGGGGCCAGTCCTATTCAAATCACTGCACATTCCCCTTTTATATTTATTTTTCTTTTCTGTGAAAGGATATTTTGCCTGAATGTATTATCTTCACACCATGTGTTATATACCTGGCATCCCATCCCCTAGAACTGGAATTATAGGCAATTGTGAGCTGGCATGTGGGTGCTAGGAATCAAAGCCAGGTCCTCTGCAAGAGCAGCCCATGTTCTTAACTGCAGAAACATCTCTCCAGCCCCTATTAGTCCTTTCCTCCCTTCACCCACTTCAGATCCTGCCTTTAAAACACACTTTGAGTTCATTCTTCTCCCTCTCTGTCCCCACCAGCCTAGTCTAGACCACCATCATCCCTCACCTGGACCACTACACCAGGATGTCAACTGGCCCCCTGCTTCCTCTGTCCACATGGAGGGACCTGTACAAAGGGATGTTAGGTTCACTTCCATGTTTCACAAACTTGCAAGAGGGCTTTCTGCCGGGAAGAGAGTAAAACTGAAACTCTTCCCCCAGCTTCAGGGCCTAGAAACTGACCCTGCATCCCAGCCCTGCTACAACTCTGGTCCCGCCCACTGCCACTCCCACTGTTCTACGTCACTTTCTCTGCCTCCCAATCAGGAAGCTCACCCATTTCAAGGATTTCAGCAACCTCTTCTGCCCCGGACACCACCTCCAAGAGGCCTTCCATGACCATTCAGGTTAGAGAGGTTCCTCTGTCCCGGCTTTATAATTTCATTCCTTACACAGCTCCCATCACTATCGAGTGCTTTCCATTCTTACCTATTTTTCCATTTTCCTTCTCTCCTGTTCTTTAGTCTTGCTGTGCCACCATACACCATAGTGCCTGGCACTCAGGCTGTCCTATTCACACTTGAAGAATAAAGGGAACAGGGCTGGAGAGATGACCCCGTAGGTAAGAGCACTGGCTGCTCTTCCAGAGGTCCCAGGTTCAATTCCCAGCACACATACACATGACAGCTCACAACTGTCTATAGCTCCAGTTCCAAGGGATCTGCCACCCTCTTCTAGTCTCCAAAGGCACCAGGCACATAGGTGGTGCCCAGACATACATGCAGGCAAAACAACCACACACATGAAATAAATTGATGCTTTAAGTTTTTTTAGATTTATTGATTTTATGTTTATATGTATGAGTATTTCTCCTGCATGTGTGTATCTGTACCTCCCCTGAACCTGGTGCCCACTAAGGTCAGAGAGTGTGACACCCTCTTCTGGTCTCCCAGGCCTCAGGCACTGCATGAACACATATGGTTCACAGACATACAAGCAGGCAAAGCACTTGAACACATGCAAGTTTTTTTGTTTTTTTTTTTTGTTTGTTTGTTTTGTTTTGTTTTGTTTAAGATTAAAGGACTAGACATGGTTATGCACATCTCTACTCCTGGCATTCAAGAGACAGAAGCAAGAGTGTCGGGAATTCAGAGCCATTCCCCCCACGGCAAAGGGAGTACAAGCCAGTCTGGGCGATGAGACCCTGTCTTATAGATAGATAGATAGATAGATAGATAGATAGATAGATAACACCAGGCCTGGTATCAAATGCCTTTAATCCCAGCACTCGGGAGGCAGAGGCAGGCAGATTTCTGAGTTCCAGCCTGGTCTACACGGCGAGTTCCAGGACAGCCAGGACTACACAGAGAAACCCTGTCTGAGAGAGAGAGAGAGAGAGAGAGAGAGAGAGAGAGAGAGGAGCAGTTGGGGATTTAGCTCAGTGGTAGAGCGCTTGCCTTGCAAGTGCAAGGCCCTAGGTATGGTCCTCGGCTCCAAAAAGAAAGAAAGAAAGAGAGGAAGGGAGGGAGTAAGGAAGGAAGGAGGGAGGGAGGGAGGGAGGGAGGGAAGGAAGGAAGGAAGGAAGGAAGGAAGGAAGGAAGGAAGGAAGGAAGGAAGGAAGGAAGGAAGGAAGGAAGGAACTGCAGAGGGAAAACAGCAATCCTGTCTCAAAAACAAGCAAAAAGAAAAAGAGGAAAGAAGGCTGAAGTTGTAGCAGAGCAGTGGGCACTCGCCTAAAAAGTACATCCCAGGGCTACAGATACCGCTGACCCTGAGGAAGGGGGTGTGGCTTCAGGAAGGCTGTCCCTGCCATCTGAACCTCCCAAACAAAATGAGATATCCAAGGAAATCACTGCCTAAGTGCATGGCTTCTGAGAAGCCTTTAAGGCAAATCAGAGCTATGATAGGCAGTGGCCACAAGGTGGCACCAAAAACTAAGCAGCAGACACCAACCAACAGGCCTGCTAGTCCAATGGGGTCAATGTAGTGGGTGATACAAAGTGGGTGGGGGTCTCCAACGACCTTTCTCCAGGTGCTGAGGTACAGGTTGACCCTGGCTAGACCCCAGTCTTTCCCTCGGGCACAGGTAGCCTCATAACCAAAGCTCCTCCACCTCAGAGCCTTCCTTTCTTCGCATCAGGGTCAGCTTGGGACTAAGGATGCTGAGAAAAGGGAAGAGGCCATCCCTTTCCTGCTTCTGGAAAGAGAGGTGTGCCTATTCCTGGGTCAGCTACTGGTGCTCACACACACACACACACACACACACACACACACACACACACACACACACAAACCTTCTAGAACAGAGCCTATCATCAATACTACGACACCTATCATGAGAAAAAGGCAGTCCTCACATTGTTCATCTAGAAGATTAGGGAAATGTATTTTCCTTAAACAAACCAACAAAGCTACTATCAGCTAGAAGCCAACAAAAGATGCCATGAGTCAGGCAGCAAACCAGCAGAGTTCACAGGTTCCAACCACGAAGGGAAAACTCTGTGATCAACCACTTGGAGTCCCAGGTTTCAAGTCTGTCTGTCTTTCTTTTCTTCTTTCTATTTTTTTGGTTTTTTAAGACAGGATTTCTCAGCCAGGCAGTGGTGGCACACACCTTTAATCCCAGTACTCGGGAGACAGAGGCAGACGGATCTCTGTGAGTTCGAGGCCAGCCTGGTCTACAGAGTGAGATCCAGGACAGGCACCAAAGCTATAGAGAAACCCTGTCTTGAAAAAGAAAGAAAGAAAGAAAGAAACACAGAGCCAAATACAGGGGTGAAAGCCTTAAAGATCAGAGAAATAAGAATAGCCACCAACTAACCCTAGCTCACCATTCCTCCGTCCCTTCCCAAGAGAACCAGCTTCTTCCTGTCTAACCTGTGCCTTTATTGCCTTGCTGTTCTGCCTTCTCATTGACTCAGCCCAGCCACCTCACTTCCTCATCACTGCCTGTCTGTACAGACCTCCAGGTCTATAAGGTTGGTACTGGGATTAAAGGCATGTGTCACCACACTTGGCTGTGTCCTTGAATGCACAGAGACTCTGCCTGCCATGTGATCAGATTAAGGGCGTGTGTTACCACCTCCTGACTTTTGTTTATGGCTGCCTATCTATGTCCTCTATCTCCAGGCAAACTTTATTTATTAACGTACAAATAAGATATCACCACATTTCAGCACAAATAAAATATCATCACAAGGCAGAGGACAGCTTTCAGGAGCTGGTTCTCTCCTTCCACTATGAGATGCAGGGATCAAACTCGGTTGTCAGCTTATGTAGGCAGCAAACACTTTTACCCATCATCCATCTTGCCCGTCCCTAGGTTTTGTTCCAGAAAGGAGACTTGGGTCCCTGAGTGGTGGTGCATGCTTTTAATCCCAGCACTTCTTAGGAGGCAGAGGCAGGTGGATCTCAAGGCCACTCTGGTCTACATATTGAGTTCCAGGACAACTGGGGCTACAGAGACAGACCTTGTCTCCAAAAAACAAACAGAAAGAAAGAAAGAAAGAAAGAAAGAAAGAAAGAAAGAAAGAAAGAAAGAAAGAAAGGAAGGAAGGAAGGAAGGAAGGAAGGAAGGAAGGAAGGAAGAAAGGAAGGAAGGAAGGAAGGAAGAAGACTCAAGGAAGCCACTGAGCTACTAAATTCACAGTCTCTTCCTTCAGACACAACACCACTCACATATGAATGTGTGTGCATACATACACACAAAAGTACCATCAGGCAAGATACTGTCAGTCAATGTTAGGCAAACCAAGGCTGAAAGTGAGTGCCCAGAAATTTCTAGGGCCAACTGACATAGAGCTTATGGGTTGTGTTTTTTTTTTAATTTTATTAGCATATATTAATTAAATAACAATGGTTTCATTATTATGTTTTCATGTATATGTTACCATCTCTTGTCTCTACAACTCTTCTTTCCATCTAATCTTGGGGCTATTTTAGTTTGACCCAGAAGATAGACTGTGGTAGAATATTATTTGCAGATGTGTTACATTTGTTGATGCTGTGGAACATTTGTTTAGTGATGCAAAGATGTGTTGCAATCTTTTATGTTGCATTTGCTTAACTCTGTGAAGCTGTGTTACTGTGCCTGTGTAAAACACCTGATGGTCTAATAAAGAGCTGAATGGCCAATATTGAGGCAGGAGAAAGGATAGATGGGCTGGCAGGCAGAGAGAATAAATAGGAGGAGAATTCTGGGAGGAAAAGAAGGAGCAAGAGAACAAGGAGAAGAGGATTCTAGGGGCCAGCCACCCAGCCACACAGCCAGCCATGGACTAAGAATGAAAGTAAGATATATAGAAGTAAGAAAAAAAACCCAGAGGCAATCGATAGATGGGATAATCTAAATTAAGAAAAGCTGGCTAGAAACAAGCCAAGCTAAGGCCGGGCATTTATAATTAAGAATAAGTTTCTGTGTGTGATTTATTTGGGAACTGGGTGGCAGGCCTCCCAAAAGAGCAAAAACAATTAACAACAATAGACTTTAAAGCAGTAAATTTTATCAATTCAATGCTCTAATAAAAGTACTTATACAGGGAGCTGGAGAGATAGCTCAGAGGTTAAGAGCACTGACTGCTCTTCCAGAGGTTCTGAGTTCAATTCCCAGCACCCACATGGTGGCTCACAACCATCTGTAATGAGATCTGGTGCCCTCTTCTGGCCTTCAGTCATACATGCTGTATACATAATAAATAAATAAATAAATCTTTTTTTTAAGTACTTATACAGTAATTATGCAAATAGCTTTGCCAAAGATGTTCATTATAAACTGCTTTTCTCTGACTTGTCTTCTAAATGCCTCCCCAACCTCTAGCCCCACAGGCTCAGGGATTTTTGCTAGCCTAAATGTCCCTGTCCTTTATATTCACCATAAAGCCAAAGACAACCCTGGTTACCATTCCTGGTGGTGGGCTAGGCCAGGCAGAAGTTTAGGAAGTGCAACCAGTCCTGGGAGGGGTAAGACTCGCAGTAATACTCAATAACTCGTGCAGTAAATACAGAGCCCTAGAGGCAAAGGGAGTCGGACACTGAGCCACTAGAAGGCCTTGCCTCCCTCTATCTTGAAAGGACCCAGCTGGATACCCCGTGTTCCGGTATTTCTGTCACTTGACACAAGCTAAAGTCAATCTGGGAAGAGTTATCCTCAACTGAGACAATGCCTCCATAAGATTGGCCTGTAGACAAACCTGTGGAGCAGTTTCTTTCTTTATTCTTTGGTTTTTTGGTTTTTTGGTTTTTGGAGACAGGGTTTCTCTGTGTAGCTTTGCGCCTTTCCTGGAACTCACTCTGTAGCCCAGGCTGGCCTCATACTCACAGAGATCCACCTGCCTCTGCCTCCTGAGCACTGGGATTAAAGGGGTGCGCCACCACCACCCAGCTCTCTCTCTCTCTCTTTTTTTTTTAAAATATGTATGTGTTTATTTATTATGTATACAATGTTCTTCCTACATGTTTGCCTGCAGGCCAGAAGAGGGCACCAGATCTCATTACAGATGGTTGAGAGCCGTCATGTGGGTGCTGGGAATTGAACTCAGGACCTCTGGAAGGGCAGTCAATGCTCTTAACCTCTGAGCCATCTCTCCAGCCTGCAGTTTCTTGATTAGTGATTGATGTGGGAGGGCCCAATCCATTGCAGATAGTGCCACCCCTGGGCAGATGGTCTAGGGCTGTATTCTAAAGCAGGCTGAGATAGCCTTGGAGCACAAACACATAAGCAGAGCTCCTCCATGGCATCTGCTCTGCTCTTGTTCCTGTCTCCAGGTTCCTGCTTCGAGTTCCTTCCTTGGCTTCCTCTGAAGATGGACTATAGCCTGATACAGAAATGACAGGATAAAAAGGTAGATTATATAGCCTGATACAGAAATGACAGGATAAAAAGGTAGATTATATAGCCTGATACAGAAATGACAGGATAAAAAGGTAGATTATATAGCCTGATACAGAAATGACAGGATAAAAAGGTAGATTATATAACCTGATACAGAAATGACAGGATAAAAAGGTAGATTATTGAATCTACTTTTAAACAAAAAAGCAACTAATAGTCTTAAATATTTTACATTGGTATGGATTTTTTATATTGATACAAATTTACAGTTAATTTTGTTATACTGTATGTATATTTCTACACTTGTTTAAGATATTGTTTATGCAGATCATTTAAAAATATAATGTATAGTTAAAAATACAGGTTAGTAGTTAGTCATCATAATAGTCAAACCAATAGTCATGTTAGTTAGGTTTTTGAGGTATACAAAGATATATTTCAAATAGATAGTTAATCTTCAAACACTTCAAAGACCTATAGCATATGGCATTTAAAATGTTTGAATGTCTTAGACTTTTCATGACACTGAGACATGGCTGCTCTTGACAGTATCAATGCACTTCAGAGAAGATGATGGGCATCGAAGAAACTCTGTATGGAGTTTGTTTGCTTTATGGTGAAAGCTCGCCATGTGGGCAAAGAAACTGCCCTTGCCTCAATTGCTGACAGTTACTGTCTAAACTGGACCAGCAGGACACAAGAAAGGCAACTGCCAAACATTGCCAAGACAAGGTAGGACAGTCCTTCAGAATTCCCTACTTCACAGGAAAGTTTGTCAAATATGCTTGGCTTGTAGGCCAGAGTTAGATGCCCCAATGTTACAAAAGAACTTTGGGTGACTGTCCAGGTAGCAATTTGTCCCTGTCTTAGGTAACATTTTATGCTTCTGGGGTCTTTAATGGAGTTGAAGACTAAATAATCATAGTTGAGCTGAGAATCAAACCCAGGGCCTTGAGCTTGCTAGGTGAGCACTCTACCACTGAGCTAAATCCTCAACCCTTAATAACTGTTTTTGTTATATATAATCTTACTATGTTAAAGTTAAAACCTTCCTTTTTAATTAGAAAAAAAGGGGGGAAATGCTGGGTATTATGCTCATTGTTAATAATAGGTTGTTAATAATAAAGCTGATTGGCTGATAGCAGAGCAGAAAGAGATTGTGCAAGACAGCCTAACATGCGGAGAATGTTGGGAGAGAAGGGTGGAGTCAGGGCAGTTGTGAGAGACGCCAGTTAGCTGCTAGGCAAGCAAGACATGTAGAAAATGAGGTAAGAAGCCATGAGCCACATGGCAAAATGTAGATTAATAGAAATGGGTTAATTTAAATGTAAGAGCTAGTTAGTAATAAGCCTGAGCTATTGATTTAGCATTTGTAAGTAATATAAGCCTCTGAGTGGCTATTTGGGAATTGGTAGGCAGGACAAGAAATGTCCATCTACAATAACATATAAGCGAAATAAACTCTTTCCTCCTCAAATTTATTTATTTATTTAGGTTTTTCGAGACAGGGTTTCTCTGTGTAGCTTTGCACCTTTCCTGGAACTCACTCTGTAGCCCAGGTTGACCTCAAACTCACAGAGATCCGCCTGCCTCTGCCTCCCGAGTGCTGGGATTAAAGGTGTGCACCACCAATGCCTGGCTTCTCAGGTTGTTTTAGATTATGGTGTTCCATCACAGCAAGAGAAACCCTAACAAAGACCCCAGCTCTAAAAATAAAAACAAAGGAATGGACTAAGGCAGAGCCCTTTGACCTAAACACTCAATAGGCTCCACCTCCCAGCATTGTTGAAATGTATTACATTTTTAGCACATTAATTTTGGTTATCAGGGCTAAGGATGCAATTTAGTTGGTAGAGCATGTTAGGTACTTGCCTAACATGCAAAAAGTCCTGGGTTCAATTCCTAACACCACATAAATGGGGCATAATGGCACATGCCTGTAGTCCCAGCACCGGGGAGATAGAACCAGAGGGTTAGCAGTTCAAGGCTAGCCTCAGCTATACAGAAAAGTCAAGACCAACTTGTGTTGCATGAGACCCTGCACTCTCACATGAATGCATCCCTAAAATAAAAAAAAAAAAAAGTGAGCAGGGGCTAGTTAAGTAGTCCAGTGTACAAGAAATATCAAATACAAGTCATTTCTATTAAGTACTATAAGGGCCTCAAAACACTTTATCTCCCCCACTTTGTAAGACTTTCATGTTTTAATTCCCCACCCAGTCAAAGCTTGGTTAACACAGAGGGCCCCGCTGTGTTCCAGGAACGCGGTGACCTGGAAAAGTGACCCTTTTCCCTTATGAGCAGTGTCCTCTTTCCTCTTCCTCCTCCGTTTCCTGTACGCCAATTCTTTTTCATACTAGCCAATTGGATAGAACTGTGAGGTCTGCCTAGAGCCAGTGAGGGAAAGATACAGACACCACCTGCCTTAGAACAGAAACCCAGGGCACTTCCTGTCTGTGTGCTCGCCCTTCCAAGCACACCCTCTCGATCCAGAGTAAAGTTTGCCTCGTCCGGACACGTCAGCTGGAGTGGTAGTCGCTTTCTTGGCAACCCTGAGCTTATTTCTAACAATGGATAAAGGCATTTGCCACCAGGTCTGAAGACCCGAGACCCACGTGGTAGAGGACTCTCTCAAGTTGTCCCCTGACTTCCACACACATGCTTGAGCGTGCATATACATATATAATTAAGTAAATGTAATTTCATTTTAATTAAATGTGTTAGGTCTCGGAAACCCGGGACAAAAGGCGGAGGTGCCTATGAACATACCAAAGTGGACACTGGCTGGCTCTCCCAGCACCACTCACCTTTGGCTCCTCCCAGCGCTCCCCTTCCTACTACCCTATCCCTCTCCCTCCCAGAAGCTGGCCTTCCGCTTCCCTCCCCGCAGCCTGATCCTTTATAGCACAGCCATTTTGGCTCCTCTCTTGCTCAGCAGCTCCTCTCTTGCTCTCCTCCTCCTCTCTCCTCTCGTGGTCTGCTTTAGTCTGCCGGCCATGTTCAGTGAACTTTTCCTTCTGCCCGCATTCTCCCCTATATCCACAATAAAAGTCTTCGGCGCCGGGCAGTAGCGGAGCGCACGCCTGTAATCCCAGCACTCGGGAGGCAGAGGCAGGAGGATCTCTGTGAGTTCGAGGCTAGTCTGGACTACAAAGCGAGTTAGCGAGTTCCAGGGCTACAGAGAAACCCTGTCTCAAAAAAACCAAAAAAAAAAAAAAAAAAAATCGGGCTTCTCCATACTTTAAGAGTAGTCGTGTGCGCCTCCTTTTATTTCATTTTTTTTCATTCAGTTGATTAACACACAGCAAATATAGCTTATTTATTCTCCTAGTTCCAGTTTGAAGCCATTAAATAAAACTGCTGTATGCATTCTTTCCCTACTCAGGTCTTGCTCTCTTTCTCTCTCTCCCTCCCACTTCCTCTCTCTTTCTCCCTCTCTCTTTAGTAAAGGTCTTCCTGTATAGCCCAAGCTGGCCTAGAACTTGGCATCCCTGTGCCTCTGCCTCTTGAGTACTGTGTAACAGGCATTGTACCACCCTACAAAAGGACTTCCTTTCTTTTCTTTTTTTACTTTTTCAAGACAGGGTTTCTCTGTAGTTTTGGTGCCTGTCCTGGAACTCACTCTGTAGACCAGGCTGGCCTTGAACACACAGAGATCCGCCTGGCTCTGCCTCCAAGTGCTAGGATTAAAAGCGTGCGACACCATCGCCAAGCTCCTTTTTTAAAGACTGGGTCTTACTAGCTCTGGCTGGCCTAGAACTCACTACATAGACAAGGTTGGCTTCAAATTTGCAGAGCTCCACCTGCTTCTGAGTACTGGGATTAAGGACATGGACCATCACACTGGGCAACAAAAAGTTTTTTAATTATTCAAGTATGGGGTTGGGGATGTAGCTCAGTGGTAGAGCGCTTGCCTAGCAAGTGCAAGACCCTGGGTTCGGTCCTCAGCTCTGGGGAAAAAAAAAAAAAAAAAGACAAAATAATTATTCAAGTAACTGCAAATTGAAAACAGGACTAGGCAAAAATAAATGTCTACCTCGTCTTCAACAGAATAGGGGAGTGGCCCCTCTACCCTAAAAGCCACCATAGGCTACCTCTCCTTGCTGTTTGTGAATACAGAACCCCACAGGCAGCCTCTAGCCTTTTGGGACTTCAATAGTCAGTGGCCTGCACCACAGTGCCTTCCCTGCAAAGGGTGTGTTGGGGAGGAGGATGTCTGCAGACCTGCGGAGGCCATGAGGAAGAACATCTGTGCTAGCTACAGCTGCAGTAGTGACCACTGTCTAAGACGGATGGACTTGGGACAGCCCAGTGGCGAGGCACTAGCCTAGCATATGAAGTCACAGAGCTTAAGCTTAAAGGCCTCCAGGACCTAAGAATGGAACTTGAACTATACAGCAGCTCAGCAGGTGAACGGTGCAAACCTAAAGACAAGTTCGGTCCCAGAGCCTACATAAAGTGCCAGATGAGAGTACGCGCATCTGGAATCCTAGCACTCTATTTGGGCATTCCTGAAAATTGTCCTCTGACGTCTACAAGAGTACAGTGGCGTGAACATGCACACATACACACGATAAATAAATCAATAAATGAACCATAAATTCCAAGAGAGAGAACATGAGTGTTTGAAGGACGCTTAAATATTCAGGAACTAGACCTGGAGCAGAGGGAGCAAGATGAGCAGGTCCAAGGAAAGGGTAAACTGAGGCCTAGAGGGAAGCAAATAGGGTTGAGTGATGGCTTCAGCATACCCTGAGAGACAATCACAAGGAAGCCCCCCCCCCCCCCCCCCAAACCCAGCAGAAAAGGAATTCAGTGTCTCAGGCTCCTCCATAAATCTCCAAGGACAGGATGGGGGCAAGAGGAACTGGGGCCTTGTGAAGAGCTAATCTGGGCTCAACCCTCCCTCCCTCCCTTACTCCCCACACCTGAACAGGTCACAATCCAACCTAGCATAGGAACTGGGGAACACGAAAAAAGAAAGGATACATTCGCCCTGCAGTGGTGATGGGGACATGGGCTTGTTGGGGACATCTTGGGCCAAGTACTCTGTTCCGTTATTGCCTGCTGCTGTCGGTAATGAGATGGGAGCGAACCGGAAGGAAGAGCTGGGGAAGAGAGAGAGAACCCAAATCAAGAGCTCAAAAGGCAATCACTGGACACGGGCGAGATGGCTCAGCAGGGGACATCACTTACTGCTCTTGCAGAGGACCTGTCTGTAACTCCAGCTCCGGGGGATCTGATGTTCTCTTCTGGCCTCTTCAGACACTGCATTCATGTAGTACCTATATATGCATGCAGGCCAACACTCATGCACAAAGTAAAAATAAATACGTTTAAAAAAACAAAAACAAAAACAAAACAAAAACAGCAATGTGCCTCTTGAGGGCTAATGAGGCGCAGCAGACTCAGAATGAGGGCAAGGTGGTCCTGGCTAGTTCATGTCCATGTGACGCAAGCCAAAGTCATCTGAAAGGAGGGACCTCAATGAGGAAAATACCTCCACACGATGGGGCTGTAGGCAAGCCTATAGTACATTTTCTTTCTTTCTTTCTTTCTTTTCTTTTTTTTGCCGGAGCTGAGGACTGAACCCAGGGCCTTGCGCTTGCTAGGCAAGTGCTCTACCACTGAGCTAAATCCCCAACCCCTGTAGTACATTTTCTTAGTGGTTGATGTGGGTAGTGCCATCTCTGGGCTAGTGATTCTGGGTTCCATAAGAAAGCAGGCCGAGAGCTGGTTGTGATGGCACGTGCCTTTAACCCCAGCACTTGGGAGGCAGAGACAGGCAGATCTCTGAGTTCCAGGACAGCCACAGCTACACAGAGAAACCATTTCTTCTCTCTCTCTCTCTCTCTCTCTCTCTCTCTCTCTCTCTCTCTCTCTCATACACACACACACACACACACACACACACACACACACACACACACACAGGAGAGAGAGAGAGAGAGAGAGAGAGAGAGAGAGAGAGAGAGACTGAGCAAGCCAATAAGCAGCACTCCTCTGCATCAGCTCCTGCCTCCAGGTTCCTGCCCTGTTTGAGTTCCTGTCATGACTTCCTTCAATGATGAACAGTGATGCAGAAGTGTAAGCCAAATGAACCCTTTCCTCCTCAAGTTGATTTTGGTTTCTCACAGCAATAGTAACCCTAACTAGGATGTGGGTGGCATTAATGTGTGGGATATGGAATTGTAACCGGTCTGACAGAAATAGAGATATTCTAAAGAGACACTGGTGTCTTTCACTCTATCAAAATAGTGAAATAATGGACCCCAAAGAAACGGGAATTTCACCTCCCAGCACTTGGGAGGTAAAGGCATACGGATCTCTGTAAGTTTGAGAGCAGCCTCTACAGAGCAAGTTCTAGGATAGCTAGGGTTACACAGAGAAACCCTATCTCAAAAAACCAAAAATGAAAAAATGAAAAACAATAATAAAATAAATAAAAAGAGAATTTCCCCAGGAATCTCATGCTGGAAAGAGAAGGTGCCATCTAGAGCACTCAGAGAGCTTGTCTCTGGGTAAGAGATTTGCTGTGATTCTAACGGCTTGTCAGACCACCTTACATGGTGTGACGGAAGGCGGGACAATAATGGCTGAGTGGTGGATGGAGCATGTCCTTGGCTCCCTACTTAAACTTGGGGCTGGAGAGATGGTTCATGGTTAAGAGCACTTTTTGCCTTGAAGACAACCCAGGTTTCATTCCCAACACCCACATGTTGGCCACAACCATCTGTAACTGCAGTTCCAGGGGATCCCATGCCTCTTCTGGCCTCTGCAGGAACCAGGCACACATGTAGTACACAGACATACATGCAGGAAAAACATGCATGAAAGACATAAAATGAAAAATAAATAAGATCTATAAAAAGTAGACTTTAATTTCATCTCAGGACCCCAAATGTAGACTTGAGGGGGGTCATTGGATGTCTTTGTCCCTCCTTTTTTTTTTTTTTGGAGACAGGGTTTCTCTGTATAGTTTTGGTGGCTGTCCTGGATGTCGCTCTGTAGCCCAGGCTGGCCTCGAACTCACAGAGATCCACCTGGCTCTGCCTCCCAAGTGCTGGGATTAAAGGCATGCGCCACCACCCCCTGGCGTCTTTGTCCCTCTTTATGCTGCATTTGTTTAACTCTGAAGCTGTGTTGATGTGCCTGTCTAAAACACCTGGTGGTCTAATAAAGAGCTGAACAGCTGATAGCAAGGTAGGAGAAAGGATAGGTGCGGCTGGCAGGCAGAGAGAATAAATAGGAGGAGAAATCTGGGAGGAAAAGAAGAAAGAGCAAGAGAACAAGGACAGGAGAACTCCAGGGGCCAGCCACTCAGCCACACAGCCACACAGCCACTCAGCCACTCAGCCACACAGCCACACAGCCACACAGCCACACAGCCACACAGCCAGACACATAGTAAAAATGAAAGTAAGACATGCAGAAGTAAAAGAAAGGAAAAAGCCCAGGGGCAAAAGGTAGATGAAATAATTAAAGTTAAGAAAAGTTAAAAGGCCAGGCAGTGGTCCCAGCACTTGGGAGGCAAAGCCAGGCTGATCTCTGTGAGTTCAAGGCCAGCCTGGGCTACAGAGTGAGTTCCAGGAAAGGTGCAAAGCTATAGAGAAATCCTGTCTCGAAAAACCAAAAAAAAAAAAAAAAAAAAAAAAAGAAAGAAAGAAAAAGAAAAGCTGGCAAAAAACAAGCCAAGCCAAGGCAGGCATTTATAATTAAGAATAAGTCTCTGTGTGTGATTTATTTGGGAGCTGGGTGGCAGGTCCCCCCAAAAGAGCACAAGAGTTAACTACCAACAACAATGTATGTCCATGCACCCATGTATGTGTTTTTTGTTTTGTTTTGTTGCCTGCATGTATGTCCATGTGCCCTTTGCATATCTAGTCCCCAGGAAGGTCAAAGAGGGCTTCTGATCCCCTAGAACTGGAGTAATTGATGCTTGTGAACTGCCATGTGGGTGAGGGTATTGAGCCCTGGTTCTCTAGAAGAGCAGCCAGAGCTCTTAAATGCTAAGCTGTCTCTCCAGCTCCAAGAAAAATTATTTTAAAAATAAAACAAAATTAAAAAACCAAGATGTAACCAAAGTCTAATTCTAAGCCTAGCCTAGTGACACACACCTTAATCCCAGCACTTGGGGAGGGGAGGTGGATGGATTGTGTGTTTTAGGTCAACCTGGGCTTTTAGCAATACCCCGGCTTTTAGTTTTTATTTGTTTGTTTAAAATAATAAGTAAAATTTATTTATTTATTTTTGTGTGTTTGAAGGGGAGCTTACACCTACCAGGGTGCATGGAGGTCAAAGGACAACTTGCGGTAGTCAGTTCTAACATTTCGCTGGTGATACCGAGTCCCGGGGATGGAACTCAAGTGGTCAGGTTTGGCAGCAAGTGCCATTATCCGGTGAGCCATTTCACCAGTCAGAACTAATTATGATTATACCCCCCAGGACAGAGGACTGAACCTATGGTGTCATGCACGGGAGCCAAGCACACTTGCAATGGAGATACAGCCCCAAGCCCCAAGACTCTGCTGTTAGGGGAAGGAAGCAGGGCGGGGAGGGGCAGGGGACGGCGGCAGAATGTTCATATCCTCACCACTGGTGTTTTTCTACTTCTTTAACTTTTCTACAAGATTCCCTAATGTTCCTCAATGGCTTCGTGGATGGCACTTCTTAAACTCTGAAAGCACCAAGACCACTCAGCTCCCGACACGCCCCTGCCCCACGAAACGAAAGGGGAAGGAAAACTCTCAACCCACAAACTTAGGGGCTGCTTTTGCTGACTGAGATGAGAACCTGAGGTGACGGCTCGAAATCAAACATCTGATGAAAATGCTTCATTTGGATCGCATTGTCTCCAACGTCTTGGCCCCTGGCAGGTATCCCGAGCCCCGCCCCTCCAGCTGTCCCTAACCCATCTTAAGCGCCCCGGCTTCCGTTTCCCTTTCACCAAGGTCTGATTCCCACCACCTTTCGGGAACTGGCTGACTGGGAATTCCGTCCCATAGCAAGCGTGTGGACTGTAAACCAATCCCACCTGCTGACCCACTGGGGTACGTTCCAGGAGGACCTGGAACGACTCTGCGGTCGGCGCAGATCCGGCGCCCGGCCAGTCAGTCGAGCTCGCCCCCTATAGGTTCTTGGAAGTTGGCCCAGGCGGAGTCTGCCCAAAACCCACTTCGCGACCAGGGAAAGCCCCGGAAACTTCCCAGGTCCAGCTGAGGGGTGCTTCAGGCTTCTGGTGCGTCCATCTGCTTTCTTTATCATTCTAATTAACTGCCAGGGACACCCTTTGTCAAGTGTGAAGTTATGCAAATGACTGAGATTGGTATTGTTATTACTAAGAGGCACTTGGTTGCAAAAGTGTTTTGACTATTCTAGTATCAAATCCTGTCCATTCTGCACTGGGAGCCACAGCTTTCAGCCCCACCCCACCCCATTTGGAAGCTGGTTGGGGGCTCTCCTAGCAGTCCGGGTGTGCAGAGAGGGATCTCAAAGAGATTGGCTAAGGCCCATATTCTTCGCTGCGTCTTGCATTGAAGGTCTGACCTCGGAAATGACTTGCTTGGAGGCTACTCCGTTTTCCTAGTCTGGAAGAGGGGAGAGAGCACCAAGCTCGGAACTAACGTAGGTAAAAAGCTTTGGGGCGAGGTGGGGGGGGGGGGGGGGGGGAGGATGGGAGACAAATTTCACTCTGTATAGACCTGGCTGGCCTGGAACTCACTATACAGATCAGGCTGGCTTGCAGAGATCTACCCGATCTGACAGCGATCTGCCCGCCACTGCCTCCAGAATGCTGGGATCAAAGGTGTGTGCCACCATGATTGGCTACAATGGTTGCTTTTTGTGTTTGGGCACTCATAAAGGTTTGCCCCAGTATGAGAGGGTGTGTGGAAGCCAGAGGCCAACTTCTTTTTCTTATTTATTTATCTATTTATTTTTATTTTATGACCATCAGTGTTTTGCCTGCATGTATGTCTGTGTGAGGGTGCTGGATCCCCTGGAACTGGAGTTACAGACAGTTGTGAGCTGCCATGTGGGTGCTGGGGATTGAACCCCGGTCCTTTGGAAGAGCAACCAGTGCTCTTAATCCTGAGGCCATCTCTCCAGTCCCCCAGAGGTCAATTTCTAAGCATCTTCATTTATTGCTTCCTATCTTACTTTCTTTTCTTTTCTTTTCTTTTTTTTTTTTTTTTTTTTGAGCTGAGGATCGAACCCAGGGCCTTGCGCTTGCTAGGCAAGCGCTCTACCACTGAGCTAAATCCCCAACCCTCTATCTTACTTTCTTAGAACAGGATCATTGTACCTGGTGGTAGGGATTGTACTCAAGTCCTTATGCTAGTTCCTCAGCCCCACAACGGGCGTTTTTGCTGTCACTTAGGGGGGAAAAGAAAAGAAACTTTGAGACTGGGAACTCTGGGAAAGACAAGGTGGTAGAAAAAAACATGGGTAGGAAGAAAGGGATCTAGAACTAGGCAGTCTTAAGGGTAAAGGCTCGGCCTGGCCTTCCAGCTCCCAAGGATCTGTGCCCACCAGGCCAATAGCCACTTTCCACCTGGCCCATCCTGCTCAGGAGGACATCGGGATATAGAAGGGGACCAAAGTGGTAAGTCAGGAGAGAGCTAGCTCTGGGTTAACCTTCTAAGGAGCCAGGTTGTGTCACTGTGGAAAGCCAGGGGCAGGACACACCCCACAGGTGGTTTAACCTGATGTGGCCAGATTGGCAGTATTTACAACCCTCCTGTAGACATGTGACCACTCCAATCCAATGGTTTCTGAGAGACTATTAGTCTAAAAAACACTTTTTGGTCCAACCAGAAGGCAGGTTCCAACTCAATTCCCATCTTCCCTTCTAACCTCACCGTTTGTCCTGGGGCCACTCACTAGTCTGCCTGTCTTCTAGCCATTTCTGATGTACCCTGCACCCACACCCACCCCCATTACCCACTTCTACTTCCAATCAAAGCAGATCTCATCTTGCCACTCTCCAGCTGCGGGTCCTCCCACTTTGCATCTGAGGCTTAGTGTTAGCCCAGAGCAGCAGAAAAGCAGGACAAACCAGGACGTCTGAGTAAGACAAGACTCTTCCAGTCACTTAGGGGAAACTGTTACTCACTCCATGAGTGGGTGAGAGCTGAGAGTCGGGGCTCCCAAATTAGGGGACCCTGTGACTCAGCCTGGGGTAACAGCCAGACTTTATCCAGTTACAAACAGACCTCTGAGTGTCTATATAAAAAAATGTGAATCCAGCCAGGCAGTGGTGGTGCACACCTTTAATCTGAGCATTTGGGAGGCAGAGGCAGGCAGATCTCTGTGAGCTGGAGACGAGCCTGATCTACAGCATGAACTCCAGGACAGCCAGGGCTACAGAGAGAAACCATGCCTCGAAAAACAAAACAAACAAGCAAAAAGGAAGCAAAACAAAATTTTAAAAAGTGAATCAAAACTAAGACATCCTTTTCCACCTGTCAACAAGGACCCAAATGGGTCCCTGAAACCGCCCCTGCCTCACAATGTTAGAGAGAAAAGTGCCATTGGTTCAGGCTCTGTGGTTATTAAATAAATACAGACTCTGTCCCTGCACAAAGGTACTGAGGGAGGCGAATGAATAAGGTGCATCTGGGTATTCTCTGCAGCCTTGTTTTCACAGCTAAAGTTTAGAACCTAACGGGGGCTAAGTTTATGCTACAACCATCTGATTAAATGGTTTTCATTTGTTTCATTTTTGTTTTGTAGTTCTGGGGATTATACCCAGGACTTTGAGCATGTTAAGCAAATGTCCTGCCACTGGGTTGTGCTCCCAGCCCAATTAAATAATATGTTTTATTAAAAAGAATGAGGAGGGGCTGGGAGAGGGCTCAATTAGTAAAGTGCCTGTCAGACAAGCATGAGGATCTGAGTTCAAATCCCTAGCACCCAGTGCTGGGATTAAAAGAATTTACTAGCATGCCTGACTTGGTGGTGCTTTTAATTTTTTTTTGAATGTGTATGTATTTCATATATATCATCCCATTTATAATTTATGTATTATATAAATAAACAAATGAATTCCCCATCACAGGGCTCTGTGAGACTATGTATCAAGCAGCTGCAGCTACAGTGCCCTGCCCCTGTGGTTTTCCATCTATACAATAGGAGTTTGGAAGGAGGAGAATGCCCTCTCTAAACCTTCCGCTAACCAACCAAGTGAGCACTTTCAGTTGATGGCATGGGGAGGGGCAAAAAAAAAAAAAAAAAAAGAAAGAAAGAAAATATCATCATTGAAATCAGGATGTAATGTGGGTTATCTGTCACCTGGAGGATAGGATCACTTCTCTGGTTCTGAACAGATAACTGTGGGTAAGTTGTATTTGCCTAGACTGGAAGAACCAGGATGCAGCTCATGCAGATGTCAGTTCCCCAGGCTTTCTTTCCCTGCTTCTGCCCACTGGAGCCCTTGGGTGGCCCAGGGAAAGAATGGAAACCTTTAGGGAGCAGGGTTGGGCTACCTGGGTGGGGGTACTGGCTGCCCTCTGACCTCGACTTGTTCTCCTTAGTTTGTGCATACCTCCTCCTAAAGCAAATAAACAAACAGCCTGGTATGATGACCCACACTTTTTTTTTTCTTGAGACAGAGTTTCTCTGTGTAGTACTACCTGTCCCAGGACTTGCTCTGTAGTCTAGGCCAGCCTCAAACTCAGAGATCTGCCTGCCTCTGTCTCCCACGTGCTAGGATTAAAGTTATGAAGGCTCACAATTTCAATTCCAGCTCTTCAAAGGCAAAGGCAGGCGAGTCTCTGAGAACTTGAAAGTTCTAGGCCAGTCAAAGCAATAGGGTGAGATCCTGCCTAAAAACCAATAACAATTGAAAACCAAAATAAATCCCAAAGCAAATAAATAAATGTAATTTAGCCGGGCAGTGCTGGCGCACACCTTTGTCCTAGCACTTGGGAGGCAGAAGCAGACAGATCTCTGTGAGTTCGAGGCTAGTCTGGTATAAAGAGCTAGTTCCAGGACAGCTTCCAAAACTACACAGAGAAACCTGTCTTGAACCCCCCCTGTGCCCCCCCTGCCAAAAAAATTAAAATAAGTAAATAAATAAATGTAATTTAAAAAAATTTTAAGTCAGGGGTGGTAGCATATGCCTTTGATCTCAGCACTTGGGAGGCAGAGGCAAGTGGATCTCTATGAGTTTAAGGCCAACTGTTCTACACAGTGAGTTCCAGGACAGCCAGGGGTATGTTAGAGAGACCCTGTCTCAAAAAACAAACAAGCAAAAAGATTATTTTAAAATGTAAATATTGGGCTGGAGAAATGGCTCAGTGGTTAAGAGTATGCACTGCTTTTCCAGAGGACCCAAGTGAGTTCTTCCCAGTACTCAAGTCAAGCAGCTTACAGCCTCCTGCAACTCCAGCTCCAGGGGATTCAAAGCCTCTGGGCTCCACAGGCACCTTGTACTCATGGGCACAAGCCCACCCACACATAGATACATAATCATAAAATGAGCTAAAAATAAGTCCTTAAAAACACAAATGTGAATAGAATCACGTGTTCATTACTTCCTGGGAAGTGGGGAGTGCCGTGGAGGGGGCTATGCCTTCTGGCTGCACTTTGGGTGCTCTCTCTCTCTCTACTAGGCTCAGTAGCTTACTTGCTCACCTTTCTCTCCATCACAGTGTGTTCAAAGGAGGTGGTTCCCATCCCACGCTAGAGCCAGAATCCTACCCATCCACTTCTCTGAATCAACTTTCCTTTAAGAGAAGATGTCGGGAGGCGGTGGTGGCGCACGCCTTTAATCCCAGCACTCAGGAGGCAGAGCCAGGTGGATCTCTGTGAGTTCAAGGACAGCCTTCAAAGCTACACAGAGAAATCCTGTCTCAAAAAACCAAAAAACAAACAAACAAACAAACAAACAAACAAACCAAGAGAGAGAGAGAGAGAGAATATCTATGCAGACAGGTGCCTGGCAGTCTTGAGATGCCAGCTGCCTGGCTGCCTGATTCCCACTGGGAAGTAAGGGGTAGCGATGTGAACTCTCAGAGGGGCCTTACCTCAGCAGGAGGCTGCCTCCTTACAAAGGTTTTTGATAGACTCAATATTAGGCCTTTCTTTTAATATTGGAGGCAAGGATTAAGAGAAATCCACGGAGCCTGCTTAAAGGTAAAGGAATTTATTAGGAAGGCTCATTACAGAACAGGAGATTTATTATAGGATCCCCCTGAGTCCATCCAGGCCCACCAGCGAGAGAAGAGAGCAGTGTACTTGTGTCTTAAGGGTAGCTCCGAGGCCATGCCCCAGGGCAGGTACTTCAAGGTCATAGAACAGATATCCACTACAGTCAAGGAAAAATATTCCTCAATCAGAGCATGCAAACAGCTCGTTCCCAGCCCCTCGTGTCCCCCCCCCCCCCCCCCCCCCCCCCCGCTTCTTGTGTTTTAGAAGCAGAGGACTTAATTTATTTTATTCCATTTTCATTTCATGCTAAGCAAGCACTTGGCCCACCCCATAGACGACTTGAATTCCTGTGCTAGAGGAGTCCTGGCTACCTAACCAAGTCACTCCCCTCCCTGGGGCCTCATTGGCAGGGACAGAGGCTTGGCCCAGAAAGCTGCCTGTGATCAGGTGTCCCCAGGTGGCTCTTGTGCAAGAGACCAGTTGACAGGCTTTAGGAGGTGGCCTTCTGCCACATCTACAAAGAGAAGAGCTTGTTTTCCATTTTCCTTGGGAATTCTGTCCAGAAGCTGAAGACTGAACCTAGCAAGCTGGGGTTCCTGGGAATACAGCACATGTTCTTCTGGGCGGGCTTTGACTCTCAAAACTGCCACCATCCAGCCTCGGTCTGAGGCTGAGAAAGAAGCCAACAGCCCAAGAACGAGGCCAGCAGGAGACCAGAACTGCCAAGGCCTGGGACATCAGGAGCCTGGATCAAGTTAGACATGCCTACCTTAGCCTGGGGTCAAGAAACCCAATACAGCTTCTGCTTGTGGTAGCAGCAGGGTAAAATGCTGAGTGATTCTGGCTGTTTGCAACCAAAGAAGCAATGGGTTTTGTTTTTCATTTTTTCTTTTTTTCCCAGAGCTGAGGACCGAACCCAGGGCCTTGCACTTGCTAGGCAAGTGCTCTACCACTGAGCTAAATCCCCCAACCCCTGTTTTGGTTTTTCGAGACAGTTTCTCTGTGTAGTTTTGGTGCCTGTCCTGGATCTCACTCTGTAGACCAGGCTGGCCTTGAACTCACAGAGATCCCTCTGGCTCTGCCTCCCGAGTGCTGGGACTAAAGGCGTGTGCCACCTCCACCCCGCTGTTTTGTTTGTTTGTTTGTTTGCTTGTCAGATTTTCTTGCTTTTTGTTTCTTTTTGAGACAGGGTCTTACTATGTAGCCTTAGCTGGCCTGGAAGTTCCCGATGTAGACCTGGCTAGCCTAGAACTCACAGAAATCTACTGGTTTCTGCCTCCGAAGTGAGTGCTGGGATTAAAGGCTTGTGCCACTATGCCCAGCTATTGTTTATTATCTTGGTGCTGTGGCATACAGGAGCAAAGGTGAACATGTGAAGGTCAGAGGACAACTTGCACAATTCATTCTCTCCTTCCACTCTGTGGGTCCCAAAGATCAGACTCGGGTTGCCACGCTTAGTAGCCAGCACCTTTACTCACTGCGTCATCTTACTGGCCCTATTTACATTTTTAGAAAGAGAGCAACAGTGAAGATTAATAACAGTGTGGAGAAAGTTTCACAAATTGCTATCAACATTGCTCGGGCAGGGGCTGGAGAGAGGGCTCAGTGGTTAAGAGCACTTGGTACTCTTCCAAGAGAACCATGTTCAGTCCCAGCACCCATGTCAGGCTACTCACAACTGCCTGTAACTCCAGTTTCAGGGTCTGATACCCTTTTCTAGCTTCCACCGGCACCCACACACACAGCATATATTCACACAAATAATCATACATATAAAATAAGGGTGAATTAAAAAAAATCAGGGCGGTGGTGGCGTATGCCTGTAATCTCAGCACTCGGGAGGCAGAGGCAGGTGGATCTCTGTGAGTTCGAGGCCAGCCTGGTCTACAGAGCCAGTCCAGGACAGGCTCCAAAGCTACAGAGAAACCCTGTCTCAGAAAAAAAAAAGTCATACGCAAAAAAAAAAAAAAAAAAAAAAGCAATCATAAAAATTAGAGTAAAGCAACTAAGAAGACATCTGCTGTCCAGCTCTGGGTTCCCAGTTCACACACTCAACATGTGCATGTACCCCTGTATGGAGATGGGCACACATATGTGAACACATACACACTATAAACACACACAAAGAATCTATATATTGCACAGTTCCACTAATAAGCCTTAAATAAATCCCAAACAATTAGACTGGGCATAGTGGCACATACTGTAATCACAGCACTAAGGAAGCTTAGGCAAGATAATGAGTTCTAGGCCAGCATGAGCTCAGCATGAGACCCCATCTAAAAATGGAGCAAAAATTTTAAGGAGAGTGCACGTAGATACCAAATACGCACTTAAAAGTATATTTGACATTAATAAAAGTAAGAGGCATTAATGTAAAGTTACATTAGAATGTCATATCATTAGAATGGCTAAAAACATCTGTTAGACCCTGCCCCCCCCCCTTGGGGAGCTGTTGTCTTGCTTGTTGACCTTGATCAGATGTCCTCCCTATGCTGATTCCCTGCTGGTTTCCTTACTCCCAAAACAGGTTTCCGGAGGTTCCTCGTGTACCCTGCATTTGGTGTAAGCAGCTAGGATGCAAGAATGTAAAACATCTGTAGCGAACTTCTGCCCTCCGGGGTTCTCCAACTGTGCTGTAAGCCTGTATTGAAGGTTTCCTCCCTCCTTCTGACATTCCGGCATGGCATTCGGCATTCTACTAAGAGAATGACCTGCTGTCTTGTCTCTGGTTTTTAATCCTCAGCCCCTCGCTAGGACATGATGAATGGGTGGTAGCTTGGGCGTTACAAGCGTCTCCGTTTCTTTATGGGGTGTCTCCCCCTACCCCGAGCTACCTCCAGAGTGTCGGGAGTATAGGTGTATGCCACCATACCCATCACTCTTGATTCCTCAAGTTACCTCCTACAACACAGCCTCACCGTTCTTTTGTAGGTATTTTTACACAAGTGAAATAGAAACATTAACACAAGGATGGTATGTGAGTGCTCACAGGAAGTTAATTAGTAATAACCCCCAACCAGAAACAACCCAAATATCTACTGATGAAGGAATTAAAACCTGTGACATGTCTATACACTGGGATTGGCACTCAGCAATCAAAAGGAAAGACTATTCACACAACAAAATGCTTCAATCTTTTAATTATGTTGTGTGAAAGACCAATGCCTACATTCTATTTTATTTCTTTTATAAAAAAATGTGGAACTGGGCAGTGGTGGCACACGCCTTTAATTCCAGCACCTGGGAGGCAGAGGCAGGCAGATTCAGAGTTTGAGGCCAGTTTGGTCTACATAGTGAGTTCCAGGACAGCCAAGGCTGTTACACAGAGAAATCCTGTCTCAAACGAAAAAAAGAAATGTAGAAAGGATTAGTGATTTCCTGGTGCTGGTATGGAAGGAAAGAGGGAGAGATTACAAAAGAGACACACAAAAATATTTGGAGATGGTGGAGAAATTCATGATCTTAACTGGGGTGACATTTTCCCCAGTGTATATGTCAAAATTCATGACATTGCTGGGCGGTGGTGGCTCACGTCTTAATCCCAGCACTCGGGAGGCAGAGCCAGGAGGATCTCTGTGAGTTTGAGGCCAGCCTGGGCTACCAAGTGAGTCCCAGGAAAGGTGCAAAGCTACACAAAGAAACCCTGTCTCGAAAAAAACAAACAAAAATTTTATTTTAAATATATGTGTTTTATTGTATGTCAACTATAACAACTATAAATGTGATGTCTTAAGCACATCCTTGGAACATCCAGGCACCGAGAATGTACAAAGAAACTGATTCTCATTTGACTAAGCCCAAGGAGTTGGAAGCTTCCGTAGGAATTGCAGAAGCAGTAAGGGAATGTATGGTCTCTTCTACATGGAAGGCCAGAGGCTACAGGTACAGTCTGATTGACTCCAGACACTGTATTTACCGACAATTAGGGAAACTGTCAGGGAACTTAGCTACAAATAACAGAATCTATTTTAACCACTTGTTTTTTTTGTTTTTTGTTTTTTGTTTTTGTGTTTTTCAGAGCCGAGGACCGAACCCAGGCCTTGCGCTTGCCTAAGCGCTCTACCACTGAGCTAAATCACCAACCCCTCTAACCAGTTTTTAAAGCATAGGTAGCTCACACAGTCTCTGACTTGGGGTGGGAGTGTTGGAGAACTGGGTTTAGAAGTCATAGAACCAGGAACAATATCTAAATGTTATCAGCAGAAAGCCTGCATTTGTTTACTTACTGAAACTGATTAAGTACTTAATTTAGTGCTGTGCTTGGGATGAAACCCAGGGCTCTGGATGTGCTGGGCGAATCGTCTGCAGGAAGCTTGCATTTTGCTCCCGTCAGGTCCTCTGCAGTTCCCACGGAAAGGAGTTTCTGCTCTCTTTCTTCCCCCACTGCGTCCCGCCAGGCGGCTCTCCACAGCGTCCCCTATCGCTGGCCGCTGCCTTCTGAGTCAGACAGCTCTATCTGATTGGATGAACCTCCACCACCTGCCCGGGCTCTCAGTGGAGGGTGGGGCCTTCTACCCTGCCCAGGCAGAGGGGAGGGACGCCCTGTCCCCACAGAATGACTTTCTGTCCTAGGTGGCCACACCCTAATTAAGGTCCACGCTCTGGGAGAGAAGGCTATTTATTGCCACTTTACAGTTATGGAGACTGACACTCAGAACCTGAAGCTACTTACCCAAGCTTACACAGTAGAGCCTTGCTCTAGGATTCAGAAAATGTCCTCCTGTTTCCATAGATTAAACCTCATAGGGAAGATGGATGGAGAAAACATGACCCACCACTGGTTGCTGTCTCTTCACCACGTGGCTCTTCCCTTGATCCAGAGTTCTGTAATGCAGGTACAGATAGTCCACAGGAAGAGCTTGGAGAATCAGCCACACAAATTATAAAAGACAAGTCACCATTCTAATTGTCCCCCAAACAGGATAAAACCCCCAGCTCAAGATTCAAAACAAGGGGTTGGGGATTTAGCTCAGTGGTAGAGAGCTTGCCTAGCAAGTGCAAGGCCCTGGGTTCGGTCCTCAGCTCTGGAAAAAAAAAAAAAAAAGATTAAAAACAAGAATACAAAGCCAGGCATGGTGACACACACCTTTAATCCAGTACCCTGGAGGCAGAGGCAGGTGGATTTCTGTGAGTTCAAGGCCAGCCTGAACTATGTAGAGAGTTTCGAGATAGCCAGAGCTACAGAGATTCTGTTACAAACAAACAAATACCCCCAAAACTGAGAATACAAAGAAACACAGATGACTTATTTTCCTAGTTATAAGTTCTCTTTGTTTTTCATGTATAAGTACTTTTAATTTTTAAAATATTTATTTTATTAATGAATTTGTATTACATGTGTACCTGATGTACTAGGTGTTGGATCCCCCTGCAACTGGAATTACAGACAGTTGTGAACCACCATATGGGTTCTGGGAATTGAATCATGGTCCTCTGCAAGAGCAGTAAGTGCTTTTAACAGCTGAACCAACCCTCAGAAAAAGTCATAAGCAAACCGCACACCTCCACAGGTAGAAAATGGCATGCCCATCATGCCAGGCGAGGCCTACTACTCACTCCCATTTAAAAGTCTCTGACTCTGCCACAAAGAGTCTAAACTAAGTGGAAGAAATGATAGGGCATAGATTCAAGTCTGTTGCATGGTCTCTGTGATTTTTGTTTTGTTTTGTTTTGAGACAGGGTCTCACCATGTATGGTTGACCTAGAACTACGTAGACAAGGCTGTCCTGGAGCTCACAGAAATCTGCCTATCTGACTGACATTTTTGTCAACTTGGCTCAATCTAGAATTATCTGGGAAGAGTTTCAGTGAGGGATTGTTTAGATCAGTTTGGCCTGGGGTGTGGGCACATCTGTGGAGGGATAATCTTGATCTTGTTAACAGAGGCAAGGCAGGGGATCCTGGCCTGCATAATAGAGGGAAAGCTTCCTGTATTAACACGTTGTTCTCTGCTCTTGAGAGTAAATGTAATGTGACTAGATGCTTCATGTTCCAGATGCTTTGACTTCACCACAATGATGGACTGTGACTGGAATTGTGAGCCGAACTCTTTCTCCTTCTGGTTGATTTTTGTCGGGCTGTCTTATCACAGCAACAGAAGGCTAAAAGAAAAGTCTCCTTGCCTCTGAGAGGTAGGTGAGGAGTATGGGAAACTCCTGAGTCCACCACAAAGCCAAATTCTTGATCTGGGGAGAGAAGACTGCTTGGGATGAAATGAGGTCTTCGTAGATGCTTCCCACTGCATCCCGAGTTTACTGTGGGTTGTCACCCACAGAGACCTGAAGAGGAGTACAAGAGGCTTCTTTGGAAGGCAGTGCCAGGTACATGGACAATCTTCCCACCTGAAGTACAATGAGCCAGGGTAAGCAGCAAGCACAGAGAACATCTGGGGACTAGAAGGATGTTGGCCCCTTTGATGTTGGCCCGCCTTGCCAGCCAGAGAAAGCTCTTTGCAAGCACACAGAGTGGCAGTAGCAATGTGCCACTTTGATATGCCCAGGGACCTGACAGCACTCCCGGCAGGTCCTTTAGAAAAGTTACTGGGAGGGTATGGAGGGTGATGGTGGGGAGTGACAGCTGTATTTCAAACCGGTTTAGAACTTACAAATATAACCCAGGCTGGCCTCAATATCATGGCAATCCTGCTTCAGCCTCCTGAGTGCTGGGATTACAAACACGAGCTACTGTACCTGGTTTTGTGTAGTATTTTGTTTGTTTGTTTGAAAAAGGGTCTCCTTATGTATTCCTGGCTCGCCTAGTACTTACCATGTAGCCCAGGATAGCTTCAAACTCTCAGTAAACCTCTCCTCAGCCCGGAATTATAAGTCTGACACCATATCTGACTGCTGTTTTTCTTTGGACAACAGGGTTACAATATCAGACATATTTCCATACCAGCTAATGAGAAAGCAGGTACAGTTATAACAGGGGTACCCTGAGTGTTTTGATGAGACTTTGTCAAAGGGAGATGGGGATGGGCTTGCTCTTGTGTGCAATTCCATGGATACTTTCCAGACTATGGTGCTGTGCTGGGGGACAGCACCCTTCAAGGAGAGTGCTGTTGAAGAGCAGAGGTGCAGATTCTCATTCAGAGCTGCTAAGACACTGGGTTCAATGTCTTTGATTTTCTTTGATCATATCCTTTGATAGCAAGGTTAATCTCTGAATGTCAAAGTAGGAGCCAGGTCCTGAATGTTTCAAGTCTGCTGCTCACTCCCAACCTTGTCTCATTTGCATACACCTGCTGAATGAGTATGTGAAATCGACACGTGTTAAATGAATAAGGAAATGACTGAAGTTTCAACCTTCAGGGAACCTAACAGTCGTCCTACATGTGAGCTATCTTTGATCTCCCTGAGGGGAGCGGGGGTCTAAGGAAATACGATCTGTTATTTAGAAAGAGTATCTTCCCTGGCCACTGCTCTTGGGACTTCAACCACTAAGGCTCAAGATTTTTTAGAATCAACAGAGGATGAGTTTCTCTCCTTAATGTGTTTGTGTGAGTGTGCACAGGCAGGGGCCGTGTTCAAAAAGAAAACAGGCAGAGCAGGGTGTGGTGCTACACACCTGTAGTCCCAGCATTTGAGAGGTAGGGTCAGGAGGCCAGGACGCATCAAGCTTGAAGCCAGCCTGGTCTACATATTGAGTTCTGAGTCAGCCTGGAAGACCCAGGCATTAAAAAAAAAAAAAAAAAGCTGGCATTTGTCTGTAATGTAATCTCAACACTCAGGAAGTAGACACCAAAGGATCAGAAATTCAAAGTCAGCCTTGTGTACATGAAACTCTGTCTCAAAAAATAAAGCGAAGAAAGGGGCCTGATGAGATGGTTCATTGAATAAATTGTTTGCTGTGCAGACATGAGAGCACAGGTTCAGATCCCTAACACCCCACAAAAGGGAAGCCTGAGGCTATGCACCTGCAACCCCAGCTTTAGGGACTAGGGTGGTAAACCAAGTGGATTCTAGAGCTTGCTGACCAGCCAGCCTAGGCAAATAGCAAGCTCCGGGTTCAGTGAGACCCTGTCTCAAAAATAAGGGGGAGAGCAATTGAGGAAGACATCTAACATCCATCCTGTACTCCACATGAGCCCATATAGATAAGAGCACCAGTACACACATACACACACACACACACACACACACACACACACACACACACATACACAGAGTCATGCCACACTCTAGTATCAACTTAAATAAAATTGTCAGCAACTCCTTTTTTGCTAAGGATGAGTGAGAAGACCAGACCTTAGAGATGAGGGGCACCTGGGATAAGACAAAACAAAACCCTACAAAAACAAAACCTAAAACTGAAACAAGCAAAAATGTGATTAGATGTCAGAAACAGGGTCCCAAGGGACAAAGCTGCTAACGAGCATTTAGGGTGACTAGAGGCATCTGTGTACACTTTACCATGACCCTAAAAGGATCCAGGCATGGTGTCATAGGCAAGTAGTCCCAGCCACTGGGAGGCTGAGGCAGAAATATGGAAAGTTCAAGGCTAGCATGGGCAATTTACAGAGATACTCCGTCTTGAAAAAGAGGAGGAGGGAGAAGAAGACAAAAAAAGGAAAGAATAGGTTTGCTCAGACCTGTGATAATGCCCAATTCAATCTCTCTCCTTCATAGTCAAACTTACTCAAAGAGAGAAAAGACTCAACTCTACATGACTTCATACTGCAACTAGGCTAGAATCCACTCTTCACCATGGTAGAGAAAGTCTGCTAGGTTCCCTGTGGTCTAGAAATCATACTGGCCTCAATCTATTGATGCGGAACTTGATTCTCTAACGATAAACTAACCTTAAGATTCCTGGACATATCCAGTTTGGACACCATACAGTCTTTTTTTTGCATACTGCTGGATTCAGTCACTTGTCTTTTTCTTTAAGATTATGGGGACTGCCGGGCGGTGGTGGTGTACGCCTTTAATCCCAGCACTTGGGAGGCAGAGGCAGGTGGATCTCTGTGAGTTTGAGGCCAGCCTGGTCTCCAAAGCGAATTCCAGGAAAGGCGCAAAGCTACACAGAGAAACCCTGTCTCGGAAAAAAAAACGAGAGAGAGAGAGAGAGAGAGAGAGAGAGAGAGAGAGAGAGAGAGATTGATTCTGGGGACTGGAGATATGGCTCAGTAGTTAAGAGTACCTCCTGCCCTTATAGAAGACCTGATTTCAATTCTCAATTATGTGGTTCACAACTACCTGTAACTCCGGCTCTAGGGGACACTGTGACTCTGGCCTTTGTATACATCTTCACTCACGTGCCATGTACACATACACTTTAAACTAATAAAAATTAGGATTTAAAAACTAATTCACTAATCTTTTTTTTTTTTTTTCATCCTTAATTTTATTTACTTGAGACAGGGTCTCACTATGTAGCCAAAGGTAGCCTGGCTTGAAACCTGTTATATAGCCCAATTTAATTGTTATTTTTGTAGCTGTGACCAAATGCCTGAAAAAAGCAGCCTAAGGGTTTGGCTCACAGTTTGAGGAGTCAGTATCCAGGCGGAAGAGCGACAGCTTAGACTGAGGTAGCTTGGTACACCTCATCCACAGTCAGGAAGCAGAGAGAGGGAAGCTGTGTGTGTTTTCCCCTTCTTTTTTTAATTTAAAAAAAAGGTAGCTGGGCCTGGTGGCACACATCTTTCTTTATTTGTATTTTTATTTGTTTGTTTGTTTTAAGAGTATGAGTGAAGCCGGGTGGTGGCGCATGCCTTTAATTCCAGCACTTGGGAGGCAGAGCCAGGCGGATCTCTTGAGTTCGAGGCCGGCCTGGCCTATAGAGCGAGTTCCAGGACAGCCAAAGCTATTACACAGTGAAACCCTGTCTTGGAAAAAAAATTAATTTTGTAATTAGGGTCTCACTCTCTGTAGCCTAGGCATAAAGCATAATACAGACCTGATGGCCTCGGCTTGAATTCATGACGCTCTCTTTCCTTGGGCTCCTGAATGCGAGGATTACAGGTGTGATGGTTCACCTGCATGTATTTTACCTTTTGATTTAAAAATATTATTAAAATTAACAATGGGAAAGGTTTTACTCTGGCTTCAAGAACACCCTGGCATTCCAGTCTGTATTGCCCTCTATCAGGCCCACAAATCTGAAGTTACCATATGTCTATAGTGATTTTGGGAGATTGTCCTGTTAATTAATTAATTCTTTTTTTTTTTTTCTTTTGGTTTTTCGAGACAGGGTTTCTCTGTGTAGCTTTGGAGCCTGTCCTGGAACTCACTCTGTAGCCCAGGCTGGCCTCGAACTCACAGAGATCCACCTGCCTCTGCCTCCCGAGTGCTGGGATTGAAGGTGTGTGCTACCACTACTGGCACTTTCAGAGGTTCACAGACCTCTCTCCACCTGGCCTCACCTGAATCTGGGTCTTCTGAAAACAGTTTTCTCAGCCCTCCCATGGGAAGGCTGTCTTTCCTTCACAGTCTATGGATCTCGGCACCGGCACATTAAATGTTTCCCTTGTTCTCCATCACCACTCTTATCTCTTTTTCCTCCTCCTTCCCCTAGCTCTAGCTCTTTTGACACTAATGTCATTCAGCTATACTCAATGTTGCCCCTGCTGGCCTTGAACTCCCTATGTAGCAAAGGATGACGTTGAACTCTAATTTCCTGAGTAGTGGCCTCCATTCGCAATTTATGAGATACTAGGCTTTGTGTGTGTTAAGCAAGCACTGTAGTAACTGAGCCGAATTCCCAGCCCGTGTTACTCTTTTTTTTTTTTTTTTTTTTGAGCTGAGGATCGAACCCAGGGCCTTGCACTTGCTAGGGAAATGCTCTACCATTGAGCCGAATCTCCAACCTGTGTTACTCTTGGTTGCTATAATGAAGACACAGTCTTCAGTGATGTTGGCTCTTGGTTGACAGCATTTTTTGTTATTCTACTTCAGTCCTTCAGGGGACTTAATCACCCATGGTGATGGCCCGTTCAGAATCCTGCCTAACACCTGCCTGACCTCCTCTCTTCCTTATGCCACCAACCCGCTTTCCCACAAAGACAGTCTCATTAGCCATAACCACACCACACCCGAATTCTTGGTTTCATGCCACCTACTCTGACCACCATTTCCTACCCTTCCGGCTCACTTGTGTCCACCCGCAGTCCTCCTACATCAACTCCCTATTATCTACACCACCTTTTCACTGTCCACTGGCTCCTTCTTCTCCTTCTTCTTCTTCTTCTTCTTCTTCTTCTTCTTCTTCTTCTTCTTCTTCTTCTTCTTCTTCTTCTTCTTCTTTTTTTCTCCTCCTCCTCCTCCTTCTTTCCCTCTTCTTTTGCTTTCTTCTCTTCCTAGCTTAGCTCACTACTATCATCACTATATCCGACATACCCACCACAAATTTGCTTGGCTGGCTGACCTTTAACCTTGAACGAACCTGTCAGCCATGACCGCTCCTGAGTAGTCATGTGAAGAGCGTTACTTATAAAAAGATACCCTCAAAACTTGCACTAGGTTCTACGGTTTGCATTTTCAGTTCATGATACAGCCTCACATAAGCAGTCGGCACTGAGCTCTCCACTTCCTTGTCTGGCCTTCAGCCTAGCCCACTCTGCTCAACTTTTTAGAAGCTTGGGGTTATTCAAACTCTTCTCTTATGGTAAATAACGGTAACTTCCCAGTTTCTAAACTCAGTGCACGCCTTCCAAGCTCATTTTTCTCCACCTCTCAGTGGCACGTGCAGCTCACCATTCTTTCCTCCTGGGAGCATTTCCCTATCCTGACTTGTGTGACAGCTACTAGATAGACACTGGGCTTTCTTCTCTCTTAGGGATCTTCCTCATCCACCACCACAGATAGCTCCCTCACCTTCCTCAGATCTCTGAATGCCTGATTGCTTCACAGCCTCAGCTTCGTTTGCTTTCTTTCCTTTGGGGTGTGGTGGTGTGCACCTTTAACCCCAGCACTCAAGAGGCAGAGGCAGCAATGCCCCAGTGAGTTTGAGACCATTCTGGTCTACATAGTGAGTTCCAGGCCAGTCAGAGCGACACCATCAGAATTTGTCTAAAGAAAAGCCAAAATAATAATGATGATAATAGTAATACATAATATATAAAATATAAAATCTCAGAATACCTCCCCCTCTCAGAGCTTCCTGCTTCATGGATTTCACACACTCCTTGTGAACTGGTCGGTCTGGGCTTGCACCCGCAGCTCAGAGCCCCCTGCTCATTAGGCACCAGTGGAGTTGCCTACTCTGCTAGCCTCCTTTTCGGTCTGGATAAACTGAGCTCTGGAACACCTCAGCATCCTCACAGTGGCTATTTCCTGTTCTTGGAATGTTCTTCACTAAACACCTCAAATGCCACTTCTTGTTTATAATCTCAGCTTAGGCAGAACGTCCCCAAAGTGCCCTCCCTTGATTACTTTATCCAGAAGAGACCCCCCTTTTCTCTTTCTTTGAGGGGTGGGTTTCGAGACAGGGTTTCTCTGTGTAGCTCTGGCTGTCCTGGAACTCATTCTGTAGACCAGACTGGCCTCAAACTCACAGAGATCTGCCTGCCTCTGCCTCCCCAGTGCAGGGATTAAAGGTGTGTGCCACCACTGCCAGGTAAAGAGACCCCTTTTCTTTTCTTTCTTTTTTTTTTTTTTTTTTTTTGGAGCTGAGGATTGAACCCAGTGCCTTGTGCTTGCTAGGCAAGCGCTCTACCACTGAGCTAAATCCCCAACTCGAGATCCCTTTTCTAATGAGCACTTGTCCTAGTCCTTCCTATTCACGTCCATTATATCAGTTTGGGTAGTTCACAGTGACACATTTAAAACATGACACATTTATCAGTTGTTTTCTTTTGTTTTTGAGACAGGGTCTTACTATGCAGGCCTGGCTAGCCTTGCTCTGTAGACCAGGTTGGCTTCACAGTCACAGAGATCTGCCTTCCTCTGTCTGCCAAGTGCTGGAATTTAAGGCGTGTGCCACCACAACTGATGCCACCACCACCATTTAACATCTGTTTACTTCTGTGCTGAGTGACCTCTCCCCTGGCAGCCAACTTCCCGAGAACAGACACCTGGTCTGTTTACTTCACACCTGGACCTCAGATTCTGGAGTGATTTCCAGCTGAAAGTAGGCCGGCCCCCATTCAGTATTTCCTTTTCTTTCTTTCTTTCTTTCTTTCTTTCTTTCTTTCTTTCTTTCTTCTTTTTTTTTTTTTTTTTAAAGATTTATTTTATTTATTACGTATCCAGAAGAGGGCGCCAGATCTCATTACAGATGGTTGTGAGCCACCATGTGGTTGCTGGGAATTGAACTCAGGACCTCTGGACGAGCAGCCAGTGCTCTTAACCTCTGAGCCATCTCTCCAGTCCCCATTCAACATTATTTTATGTGCATTGGTGTGAAGGTGTCAGATCCCTGAAACTGGAGTTACAGACAGGTGTGAGCTGCCATGTGGGTGCTGGGAATTGAAACCAGGTCCTTTGGAAGAGCAGCCAGTGCTCTTAGCCACTGAGCCATCTTTCCAGTCCTCCCATTCAGTATTTCTTAAACAAAAGAACCGAGGGTTAGACAGCTGCACATGCAGATCTGAGCCTCTCGTAAGAAGATCAGGGATAGAAGTATGAATTTAGAAATAATTATAAAAAATGTGCCTGCAATCAAGGTGTGGTGGTATACATTTACAAGTGCAGTTTTTGGGAGCAATGAGCAAAAGGATCTGGAGTTTGAGGCCAGCTAGAACACATAGTAAACTTATACCAAACAAAACAAAACAAACAAACAAACAAACAAAAACCCAGTGAGATGTTCGGTTGATTTCAATGCCCCTGGACTCACATGGTAGAAAGACTCCTAGTAGCTTCTCTCTGACGTCCACACACAAATTTTAAAAATCTTGCAATGAGTTGTAGCCTAGTGAGTGCATTTGCCTAGTATTGCTGTGTCTCTGGGTTCCATCACTGACATACATAAATAGAAAAGTCTGAACAAATTTGGACAGACAGAAACATCCTTAACCTGTTAACAGCTACCTACAAAAACAGAGTATTAGCCTTGATACTGAAACATCAAAACCTACCCCTCTAAGAACAGAGACAGGAGTTGGGTGGAGGTGGTGGTACACTCCTTTAATCCCAGCACTAGGGAGGTAGAGGCAGGTGGATCTCTGTGAGTTCAAGGACAACCTTGTCTACAGAGTGAGTTCCAGGACTGCCAGGGCTACATAGTGAAACCCTGTCTTGAAAAAACAAACAAAACAAACAAGAAAGAACAAGGACCTCAGTGCCATAGCAGCATGTTTTCTTTCTTTCTTCCTTCCTTCCTTCCTTCCTTCCTGTCTGTCTCTCTCTCTCTCTCCCTCCCTCCCTCCCTCCTTCCTTCCTTTCTTCTTTTTTGTTCAAGACAGGGTTTCTCTATGTTGCTCTGGCTATCCTAGGACCCATTATGTAGACCAGGCTGGCCTCAAACTGAGTGGTCTGCCTGCTTCTGCCTTCCAATTGCTGGGGTTAAAGGCATGCACCACTACACTTGGCCTTATTTTCAAATTTTTAATATTTATTTATATTTTATGAGCACAGGTGTTTGTCCTTCAAGTGTCTGTGCACCCTGTTTGTGCCTGGTGCCCTTGGAGGCCAGAAGACGGTGTTGGATCTCTTGGAACAGGAGATACAGACATTTGTAAGCTTTCATGTGGGCTGGGACTTGAACTTGGGTCCTCTGGAAGAACAGCTAGTGCTTTTAACTGCTGAACCATCATTCCCACTTTAAACATAAAATCTCATACCCAGTTAAATTTTGGTATTAATTCTGGGTATCTAAAGACAGGAACTAGGGTGTAGTCCTGAGGTAGAGCATTTGCCTATCACATGTAAGGCCCTGAATTCAATTTACAACACCATAAATAAATAATAAAATAAAAACATTTTTACATTTAAATACTTAAGATTTACCTGCACATCCTCATTAGAATTAGAGTGCTGCCTTTAATCCCAGCACTCTGGAGGCAGAGCCAGACTGATCTCCATGATTTTGAGGCCAGCCTGGGCTACAGAGTGAGTTTCAGAAAAGGCTCCAAAGCTACACAGAGAAACCCTATCTCAATATATATATATATACATGTATATATATATATGATTTAAATAAAAGTATAACAAAAAGAATTAAACTTTTTTTTTTAGGGGCTTTTTTTTTTTTTTAAAGATTTACTTTTTATTTATTTTTGAGCTGAGGATCGAACCCAGGGCCTTGTGCTTGCCAGGCAAGCACTCTACCACTGAGCTAAATCCCCAACAGAATTAAACTTCTTATCTAGGATGTAGTGGTCTCAGGATGGGAGCAGCAGCCAAAGGAAATCCTAGGAGTTGACCATGTAGTAAGCATGGTCCCATTCAGTCAGCCCAAACTAAAGAGGTAATATAGAGGATTCCAGGAGGATGGTTTCCAAGAAAAAGATTTCTTAATAGGACAAAACAGTATTCTGGGCAGAGTAGGGAAGTAAAAGAGATCAATTATACTTAAGGCACTGCCAGAAAAAAAATATAATTAGAAACTCCAACCCAAAGACAAATTTGCATAAGGAATAAATATAATTACAGTGCATTACAGTATTTGGCTCTCTTATTCTACATTTATAAAGTCAAAGTAGTACAGAAACAATTTAATGAAATAATTAAATGACAACTGAATTTAGGGAAATGAAAAATAGAAAGTAATGAGACATTTAAATCACTACTGATTAGAGCAAAAATAAACATATAAGATCTACAATGGATACGTAAGAAAATCATCATGCTTTATTTATATATGTGTATACAGGAGGGAGATGTGCATGCATGTGGTGGACAGAGGACAACTTGCACATATTGGTCCTTTCTTTCCACCCTATGAGTCCCAGGGATCAAACTCGGGCCATAAGACTTGGTGGCAGGCCCCTTGACCCACTGAGCATCTCAATGGCACTTAGGCATATGCTTTAGAGAAATGAGGTAATTACCATAAAAAATATATCCATGAGAGTGGAAAGGGCTGGCTTATGGCCAAAAGGATTGAGGAGTGGGAATGGGCTACCACAGGCATTTTTTTGGTTTTTACTGTAAGCCATTATACCTTGTTTGATAATGAACTATGGCTGTGCATTGCTTCAGTAAAATGTAAAATTGGGTTGAGGATGTAGCTCAGTTATTAGAACACTTGTCTAGCAGACAGGAAGCCCTTAGTATTGCATTAAGGAAAAAAAAAAAAGAAAGAAAGAAAGAAAAAAGAAAGAATAAAAGATACTTAAATTAAAAAAGATTATTTTTTCCGAGACAGAGTTTCTCTGTGTAGCCTAAAACAAGATTTATTTCATGTATATGACTGTGTGTATGTACATGTACCACGTGCTTTCCTGGCACAGCAGTCTGGGAAGGTCAGATCCCATGGGACTGGAGTTGGGGTTCTGAGCTGCCATGTGGGTAATGGGGATGAAACTTGGGTCCTCAGTAAGAGTAGCAAGAGTTAATCACTGAGCCATCTTTCCAGTTCTGCCCCAGCAAACAAAAGATATTTTAAAAGGCATATTTTGGTCCAGGAAAGATTTTTATTATTTATTTTTTAAGATTTATTTATTTATTGTATATACCGTGTTCTGCCTGCATGTATACCTGCATACCTGCATGCCAGGAGAGGACACCAGATCTCATTACAGATGGTTGTGAACCATCTTTTTTTTTTTTTTTTTTTTCTTTTCTGAGATTATCATTTTTGTCTGTGTTCTCATCACTCTTTATTGTTTTTTGAAACATTTTGTTTAAGTGTTTTTTTTTAAAAAATTCTGTGTGGAGATATGTGCATGTCAATACAAGTACCCTTGGAGTTCAGAAGAGGGTACCGGATCCCCTAGAACAGGAGTTACAGGCAGTTGTGAGCCACCCAATATTTAACCTCTATTCTTTTTTTTTTTCCCCGAGACAGGGTTTCTCTGTGTAGCTTTGCGCCTTTTCCTGGAACTCACTTGGTAGCCCAGGCTGGCCTCGAACTCACAGAGATCCGCTTGGCTCTGCCTCCCGAGTGCTGGAATTAAAGGCGTGCACCACCACCACCCAGCTTAACCTCTATTCTTAAGGAAACAACAAATGGGGTGAGATGGCTCAGTGAGTAAAGGAACTTGCCAATCTATCTGACCACCTGGGTTCCATCTCTGGAATCCCCAGGTGAAAAAGATAGAACTGACTCCTCCAAGTTGTTCTTTTGACTTTTTATTTTATTTTATTTTTATTTTTTTTCCGTGACAGGGTTTCTCTGTGTAGTTTTGGTGACTGTCTAGGATCTCGTTCTGTAGACCAGGCTGGCCTCAAACTCACAGAGATCTGCCTGGCTTTGCCTTCTGAGTGTGCTGGGATTAAAGGTGAGCTCCTCTGACGCTACCCCGCAACCCCCACTCCCCCCTGACTTTTACAAATGCACTGTGGCATACAGGCATGACTATGCATGCAAGCGAGCACACACACACACACACACACACACACACACACACACTCTCTGCACTCTGCTGGCTGAGGATGGGTGGACGGGTTAGAAACCCTTATATTGTTGGAATGTAAATTAGTGCAATCACTGAGGAAATCAGCAGTTGGGAAGTTTCCAAAACCAAAACCAAAACAAACCTAGAGATGGCTGAATGGCACACACCTTTTAACACTAACACTCAGGAGGCAGAGGCCATGGAATCTCTGTGAGTTTGAGTGAGGCCAGTCTGGTCTATATAGTTTGTTCAAGAACGGCCAGGGCTATGTTTGTCAAACACACAAACCAAAAACAAACCTAAAAATAAAGGGATTGGAAAGATGGCTCTTTGGTTGAACACCTGCAGCTCTTGCAAAGGATGAGTTTGGTTCACAGAACCTACAGGGCAGTTCACAACTGTCTGTAACTCCATTTCTAGGGAATCTTTTTCTGACCTCCAGAGGCAGTGCATACAATACACATGGTGCACATACTTCCATGAAGGCACTCACACGTATACATAATATAAAAATAAATTAGAAAAGAAAGTTATTTGAAAGAAAATGATGGACCAGGAGAGAGAGCATTATGATGAAGTGAAACAAGCCACACTTAAAAGGATAAATGTGTTTTCTCTCTCGAATGTGGGATCTAAACTTCAGTTGAAACTGAAAGTAGAATGGAACTGTTTTGGAAGGGGAAGGGAGCCAGTGGGAGAGGGATGTAGGACAAGGTAGTTAAGAATGTGTGTGAACATGAAAAGTAAAGCATGAAAATGTCATAATGAAACTCATTGCTCTGTGTAGTGAATATATTTAAAAACAAAAATACAGTGGCTGGAGAGATCGTCAAGGATTAAGAACACTCGCTGTTCTTGCAGAGGACACTGAGGACAGGATGGTTCCTAGCACCCACACAGTGGCTTACAATCCTCTGGAACTCCAGTTCCAGGGGATATGATACCCTCTTTCTGAGTTTGGGTCACCAGGCACACAGACAGTGCACATAACTCACACAGGCTCATACACGTACACATTGAAAGAAACAAACAAAAAATCCTTAAAAAGCAAAATCACAGCAGGGTGTGGAGGTGTGTGCCTTACAGAGGGAGGTAGATCTCTGGGTTTGAGGCCAGCCTGTCTGCAGAGCAGTTACAGGATATCCAGGGCTACACAGAGAAACCCTTTTTCAAAAACAAAACAAAACAAAACAAAACAAAACAAAAACAAAAACAAAAAAAAACAAAACAAAACTAAACCAAAACCTGAAATCACAAAACTGGCTTAGTCCCTAAGTTGGTGGCATTCACTCAATGCTTATTTGTTCCTTTGGTCTGATGGGACAGTGCTAGAGAGGTAACCCAGGGTCTTGTGCCTGCTAGTGCATTTAAAATTTTTTTAAAATAACAAACCTGTTGGAATCTGCTTCTCCTGTTCTCTTTACTTGGAGCTCACAGAAACTGCAGGCCTTTGTGGGTAGAAATGTAGCTGATTTCCTATACAGAGTTTCTGTTTTCTACAGTCCGGGTACATGGAACTAAGGATTGAATAAACACTTATTGTAAGAACAAACAAAATGGACTGTCATTGTTATTTTTCCTTCCCCTCTTTCTGTCTCTTTATTGCTATGGTGTTCATAAAACTTCCAAATGGGGAAGAGTATATATCGCTGGATAAGGTTTATTTTTCCTAACCTTGGGTTTCATACTTGGACTTTACATAGTAGGTGCCTTTCTGGACAGTTTGATCTATTATGGATTCCATCCCCCAGTGGAGACTGGGTATCACTATGCAGTGAAGGCGGAGTCTTTTCCCAATCCCCCTGCCTCAGCCTCAGTGTTGGGATTACAGGCGTCAACCACTACTCACCCAACCAGCCGTGTATCCGATTGTGCTAATCACAACTCCGCACTTTACTCAGTCTTACTGTTTATTTAAACGCTTTCTGCTATGAGATTCAGAACATTTCATTTCAAGGATCATTCTGTGCATTCCTTTTATAAATTATCACCATGCTTAAAACGGGGCACACCACTACTAAATTCGGCTTCGTAACCATGACTAATTCGCACACCTCGTTATGTAGTGTCGGATGGCTGCTGGGTGCTGGCTAACAACTCGGACATCTACCCCTTCAGGTCCCCAGCAGTCTCAGACCTCCCGTTACTCCGGGAGGCAGCGTCCTGACCCTCCGCGACCTCTTTGTCATGGCGTCCGCGGTACGTCTATCAGGCGAGGCTTCCGCAGCCGGGCGGGCGTGGACCTTCCCAAGATGGCCGGGCTGGGCGCCTAGCGCGCGGTGGGCGGGGTTCCGCCGCCGGAGGCGGGGCAGCAGGGCCGAGGGGTCGGGCTAGCAGGCGTGCGGCTTCTAAAGTAGGCAGGCTCAGCGCGCTTGCGCGGAGCGGCCCTGCGCGCAGTGAGGCAGTGGCGGGGGAAGGCACCGGTGGGGCCGACGGGCGCGCTGAGGAGGGAAGCGGGCGAGCGAAGTCCCAGTGCGCGCCGCGGCGGCCCGGGTACCCTCCCCTTCCGGGCGTGAGGCGCTGAGAGGAAAGCGGAGCGGAGCGGACTCGCCTCGGCAGCGAGGTGCTTCTCGGGTCGCCCCAGACCGGCCTCCCGTGGCTTCGGCGCTCCAGTCGCGGGGCCCGGGTTCCTCAACACACCTAGCTCCAGCCGCCGTCAGAGCTTGTCCGCAGTTCCTCGAAGCCCCGGCGGCAGCCCGGGCTCTCGGCGGGGAGGATGACGGAGCTGCAGTCGGCGCTGCTACTGCGAAGACAGCTGGCAGGTGAGCGGCGGGGCGCCGGGCCGCGATCGCGGACTGACGAGCCGCTCGCCTCCTCTCGCCGGCTCGGAGGCCGGGCGGTGGAGGGCCGTGGGCCGCGACGGTGGGAGCCTGCGGGTCTCGGCCGGGCCGGTTGGCCGGCGACACTTCTGGCCGGGCCGTGGAGGGTGTTGGGGGCGGGGACGCGCCCCAGCCTCGCCCTCGGACGGGCCGGGCGCCCGGGGCGGCTGCCCCCTCCCCCACGGAGCTGGGGCGTTGCGGGGGAGGGGCGTGGGTCCCGGCCGGGCCGACCCTCCCTGAGGGGCGGATCCCGGGCTCAGGTGCGGCGGAGGCCGCCGCGGCGCCTCCGGGACCCCGGGGGCGTGCGGACCCCGCGCGCGACTGCACGAGTCCGAGCTGGGGCTGGGGCCGGGGCCGGCTAGGGGAGGCGCGCCAAACTTCTGGCCCGGCGGCGCGGGGTCCGCGGAGTTAGGGCCGACAACAAAAGCGACGGCCGGGCTGGCCTGGGTGCTGGCGCGGGCCGCCGAGGGTTCGGCGGGGTGCGGGACTCGGCTTCGCCTGCCTCCGCCTGGCACGAGCTCGGGGCAGCGCCGCCCGTCGCGGGGAGGGTGGGCGCGGGCGCTGAGGAGAGCCGCTGGCTGGCCGACCGGCCGGCCGGGGCTTTGTGCTCGGCGCCGCTCCGGCTCCCGCGCAGGCCCGCAGCCACCGGGCTGTGACCCGCCTTAGGTTCTGGCCAGGGGCGGCGGCTGAGGGCCTCCCCCCCGTGGAGTCTCTGTCCCCCTCCCCCATTGTCCCGGCCTCCGGCCGTTTGCGGCTTCCAGGTTGACTTTTTAGGGGGTTGGCTCCTACTCTGCTAGGACTGTGTGAGCGGAGCATGCGCGCTGGAGGCGTACGTGTGCGGAGTGGAGCCGGGGGGGGGGGGGGGGGGGGGGGGGGTGGGGGGGAGGGAGGAGGCGGGTTGGTGGCTTCACAATGCCGCCCCACGTGCTGCCAGATTTAAAGAGAAATGAACCGGTAGTTACCCCTGCTGTCCCAGCGCCAAGCGTGTGCCTGGCTCGGTTCAGGCGATCTTAACCCCTCCTCAACCTGTAGCCCCCCCCCCCCCCATCCAACCCCGCCCTCCTCCGGCGAAGCGCTGAAAGCTGGAGATAAAGATAAATGAAATAGATTTCTGTGAGTTTGAGGTGTCAGTTGAATCACCTTTATGGCTTCTTAAGGAAAAGGTCGACAAGGGCTGTTACAGATTGTATAATTATGTTTATTATTAGACCATGAGCTGGCCGGTTTGGACAAGTTTTAAAAGTTCTAGACGGGACAGTGATTGGAAGTGAATGGAAAAGTTACACCCATCAGAAATACTGTTCGAAAGAAGTGAAATAATTTATTTCGTCTTACTTACAAACGTCCTTTTCCTGCTTGTACTGTGGTCTTTTCCATCCTTTATTTTGTTTTGGAAGAAGGAATTAAGATTTTCTCTCCTTAAGAATTTTATCAGAGGCAGGCAGGTCTCTGAATTTGAGGCCTGCCTGGTCTACAGTAGTGAATTCCAGGACAGCCAGGGCTTTATGTAAAGCAATCCTGTCTCAAAAAACAATTAAACAAACAAACAAACAAACAAACAAAAAACCCACTGTACCTGAATACGTTTTTTTTATTATGTAGCAAATCTTAAATAGATGTTAACTACTAAATATTAAAACAAAAGTCTTACATAATGGAGATGACATACATCTTAAAAAGTACAAGAGATTTTAATAGTACTAGTATGTTAAAACCCATTACCCTTTAATTCCAGCACTCAGGAAGCAGAGGCAAGTGAATCTCTGGAGTTCCAGGCCAGCCTGGTCTACAGAGTGCGTTCCAGGACAGCCAGGGCTACACAGAGAAACCCTGTCTTGAAAAAACCAAACCAGTGCTCACTTCGGCAGCACATATACTAAAATTGGAACGATACAGAGAAGATGAGCAAGAATGACACGCAAATTCGTGAAGCGTTCCATAAAAACAAAAAAGAAAAACCAAACCAAACCAAAAGTAATACCGGTTTGTGAACAGTCTTTTTTTCTTTTTCTTTCTTTCTTTTTTTGTTTGTTTTTTTTTTTTTTTTTGAGACTGTTTTCTCTGGAGCCCTTGACTGCCCTGGAACTCATAGATCTGTCTGCCTTTCTTGTCTCTCAAGTGCTAGGGTTTGAATCCTTTGTTACCACTCTAGGCAGACAAAACACTATTAAAAGATTTTTAACCAATGGTTGATTTTTCTGAAGAGGTATCCTAAAATATACAGCAAGAGAGAATAAGAAAATGATTAATTTTTCAGGCTTTCTTATAGTTACTTAATTGCCGAGTAAATTATTAATATTTTAAAATTATTATTATTATTATATTATATTATATTATATTATATTATATTATATTATATTATTATATACTCCCTGCTTATTTTGCTTTCTTAATCAGAGACAATGTAATAATAAAGTAATTTTTTAGGAGTTTTAATTAACTTGCTTTGTCAAAATGTATGGAACATGGTTTGTTAGTTGAAAAGTGAAAATCTTAAATTTATTTGGGAAGACTTGATAAACACCTAAAAATAAAGGTACTTATCAAGATGCTTTACCTTAAGTAGCAAATTTTTGTTGTTGTTTTTTGAGACAGGGTTTCTCTGTGTAGCTTTGCTCCTCTCCTGGAACTCACTTTGGAGACCAGGCTGGCCTGGAACTCATAAAGATCTGCCTGCCTCTGCGCAGCCAACACCTGGCTTAAGTAGCAATTTTTAAGTGGGTTTTCCAGTATCACTTGAAAATGGTAAAGAATGGTAAAATGTAATCTCTTGAAATCAGTGAAGTTGTATAAAGTTTGATAATGAATACCTTAAAAATATTCAAATGAACTGAGTAGGTAACACAAACCTGTTAAATGTTCTCAGTGCTGGAATTTCAGAAACTTAAAACAGTGGCTGCATTTTGTTGAGCTTGTAGTCTGCCAATGGTAAAAGGTTTTGATTCATTACCTAGGAGAACTTACCCTGTAATGAAGAACTTTGTTCTCTAGTAGTTTAGCAGAATGGTGCCCTGTATTACAGAATTGGTACTTTTAGGGCAATTGTTGCTGTGGAGGGTTTTACCTGTGCAGTAAAGGTTACACTATTCTGTACCCAGTAGATACCAGTAGTAAGTACATCCCCTCATTTGTGGTACTGAAAATGTGTCTATTGCTAGAAGTCCCCTGAGACGAAGTCATTGGATTATGGTGTTTCACCATTTTGGCTATTGGGAAAGCCAGTAAGAACACCTTATACACACTCATGAAATCACATAGCTTGTGTATTTCTTTGTGATATTATTAGGTTATGACTTATTCCTTTACAGATTTAGTTAGTGGCAGGTTTTTTTTTTTGTTTTTTTGTTTGTGTGTGTGTGTGTGTGTGTGTGTGTGTGTGATGCATTACATTAAACACCAAGAAGTCCCTTAGTACAATAGACCAATTAAAAACATTTAAAAAATATTATAAACACAGGTTAAAATAGAGTACAGAGGCTGGTATGGTGGCACATGCCTTTAATCCCAGCATTTGAGAATGAGTTCAAGGCCAGCCTGGTCTACATAGATTGAGGACAACCAGGGGTACATAGAGAGACACTATCTCAAAAACAAGACAAACCAAAAACAACAACATACAGAGTACAGAAATTAATCATTTTTTCCCTCCTGACCGAGAGTCCTTTTTGAGGGTTTACAAAGATTACTTTTTACATTTTATTTTAATTGAGACTATGTCTTGCTTTGTAGTTCAAGGTGGCTATAAAACACCTGGCCTGCCTACTTTTACTTCCTTAATTTGGGTTACAGGCCTCTATCCCAGCTGTAGAGGTGATGCACTTAATGATGTCTTTGCTGAGGACTGATGTGTACCAGCCACTGTGTTGAATATTTTCACATTATCTCAATCCTCCAGAAAACAGAAGCTCATTTATGCTAAATAACTTGCTGAAGGTCAAATGAGGGCTGCTAATGGAATTGCTAGAGCCAAGGCCTTCTTATTTTATAGACTTCTTGTCTTCAAGTGGGTAAATTGCTCCTTGGGGAACAGTACTTGACACAAAGAAGTAGAATTTTATTTTATTAACAGTTTTTTTTTTTTTTAAAAACGTGTGTGGGTATTTTGGCTGCTTGTATGTATGTCTGTGTACCACATTCATGCCTTGTGCATGCTTTGTGCCAGAAGAGGGCACTAGACCTGCTGGAACTGGCATTATAGATGGTTGTGAGCTGTCATATAGATACAGGGAATCTCTGTTCTCTGGAAGAGCAGGCAGTGCTCCTACCTACTGAGTCACCTATTCAGTCCCATGAAGTAGAAATTAAAAATCAAATGCCATTATGATGAACTCCTTTAATCCCAGCATTTGTGAGGCAGAGGCAGATGAATCTGAATTCACAGCTACATAGTGAGATCCTGTCTGGTGCTGGGAGCTGGGGTCTCAAATACTCAAAATTACTTAGTCATCAAATACTGTCTTATTGTTAGTACCATATTATTTTTCCATTTTAGTAAAACTTATTGTATACAATAATAAAATCTTAAGGACTGGAGAGATGGCTCAAGGTTTAAGAGTATTGACTGTTATTCCAGAGGACCGGGGTTTGATTCCCAGCACCCACATAGTGGATAACAACTGTCTGTAATTCCTGTTGTAAGACACATATATACATGAAGGTAAAAATTTTATATGCATAAAATAAAACTAAATCTTAAGTAAGCTAGGTAGGTATAGTGGCTCATATACCTATGATTTGGGAGAGAGCCTGTGGCAGGAATTTGTTGGCAGTCTGTTCCAAAACACAATAATAACAACAAACCGAACAAGGCAAAACAAATAAAAAACACCCAATATTTATTTATTTATTTTGAAAGAGTCTCATGTAGCCCAGGCTGTTTCCAATAATGACTTGAACTTCTGATCATATAAGCTTGGATTAGTTACATATAACATTAATTTTACATGTATATCATACCTGAGTATTGAATATAGAACTGCATTACTCTACCAACTGAGCTATGTCTTACACCCTACTTTTCCTTTTCTTCCTTTCTTCATTATTTCATAGACATTGTAAATTAGGAAGAATCCCTCCTTTATGCAGTAACAAAATATTTGGACTTTTATAATAGAAACCTCAATTGTGGATGTAAAGTAATCTGAAAAGTTCTATAATTTCTTTTTTGCTACCTAAGAAGGTTGTCATGCTGTACATGTCAGACTATGTGTGAGGAATCTGTGAAAATGGAGTTTTCTGGCCTCATCTTAGTTTGTATTTGTTGATATGGCCCAGGAATCCAGTGGGTTTCTTTATTTTATTTCTTTATTTTTTTCCTTTGGGTGCTAGAGATTGAACCTAGCTGAATACTAGGTGCAAGCATTCTACTAAGCCACACTGTCAGCCCAAGAATCTTTTTTTCCCCCTTCTGGAGTGTCACTCTGTAGACATAGCTGGCCTCGAACTCAAGAGATCCACTTGCCTTTGCCTCCCAAATGCTGAGAATAAAGGTGTGTGCCACCACCGCCCAGCTTCTAAGAATCTATTTTTAAAAACAAGTGCTTCAGTGATCGTGAAGCTGCTGATTTTGAGCCATGTTTAGTTCCCTGAATAATTTTTGCTCCTGGAGGATCACCTATAGGTATTCATTTTCTTATTTTGGGATATTTTGTCTTATCAACAGCCCCAGTGTTAATTTAGACAATTCAGAGTACTGAAAAAGCAGGGCATGATGGCACACATTTGTAATCCCACCATTTCCAGCAAGTGTTCTGGAGCAAGTTGAAGGCTGGCCTGTATTACATGAGACCCTATCTAAAATGAAGCAAAAACCAAGAGTACCCTTTACAAATTTAATACTTCTTAATATTCCTTCTAGAATATGTTGCCATTCTGATAATCCCAGTAGTAATCTTAAACAAGAGAAAATAGAATAAGTGGTTATTTCTTTAATAAGTGGAAGAATCAGTGTAATGAGAATATTAATAAAAATTGTTGAGAGGCTGGAGAGATGGCACAGTGGTTAAGAGCACTGGCTGCTCTTTCAGAGACCAGAGTTTGATTCCCAGTACCTACATGGTGGCTCACAACTCGTTGTCTGACTCCAGTTCTAGGGCATCTAACACTCTATTCTGGCCTTTGCAGGCATCAGACATGCAGATAGTGCAGACATACATGCAGGTAAAACACTCATACACCTAAAATAAAAATAAAACAATTAAAAAAAGAATTGTTGAATTAGGAAGTGTAGCTCAGAAGTACCCTTTGCCTAGGATGTGTGAGTCTAGGTTTGATCCCCAAACATTGCTGAAGCAAAAAAGAAAGATCCCACATGTTTAGAAATGGGAGAGAAGTTTAGAAGTAAATTTATATCACACCAAACTACTAGCTATACAAGTACTAGGGGAAATTGCAATATATATATATATATATTTGGAGACATGGTTTTTTTGGTTTTTCGAGACAGGGTTTCTCTATAGCTTTGGAGCCTGTCTGTCCTGGACTAGCTCTGTAGACCAGGCTGGCCTTGAACTCACAGAGATCCACCTGCCTCTGCCTCCCGAGTGCTGGGATTACAGGCGTGCGCCACCACCGCCCGGCAGACATGGTCTTACATAGGCCAGGCTGGATTAAATTTACTACCTGTACAGGGATGACCTTGAGTTTCTAAACTTATTATTTTTCTCTCTTGACTGCCAGGGTAACAGATACCTGGTTTTATTCAGTGCTAGAGAGCCTACTCAGGATTTTGTGTATGCTAGACACACACTACCAACTGAGCTATATCCCAGCCAGACTTGGGAGTTTCATTTTGTTTGTTTAAATTATTTATTTGTATTTTATGTACATTGGTATTTTGCTTGCATGTATGTCTTTGTGAAGATGTCAGATCCCCTGGTACTGGAGTTGTGGACAGTTGTGAGCCACTGCCATGTGGGTGCTGGGAATTGAACCCGGGTCCTCTGGAAGAGCAGCAAGTGTTTTTAACCTCTGTGCCATCTCTCCAGCCCCTTGTTTGTTAATGTTTTTGTTTGTTTGTTTGTTTTGAGACAGGGTTTCTCTGTATAGTCTTGGCTATACTGGAGCTCACTATGTACAATATAGACCAGGCTGACCTTTAATTCACAGAGATCTAACTGCCTCTGTCTCCCAAGTGCTGGAATTAAAGGTGTGTTCCACCATGCTTGGAAAGTTTTAATACCCAAAAATCATGTATTACTTGGCTGGAGAGGTGGCTCAGGTTAAGAGCACTGGCTGTTCTTCAGAGGTCAATTCCCAGCAACCACATGATAGCCCACAACCATCTATAATGAGACCTGTTGTCCTCTTTTGGCCTGCAGGTGTACATGCAGACAGAACACTGTACACATAATAACAAATCTTTAAAAAACATGTACTATTAAAGAAATAAATAATGTGGCAGGTGTTTATTGTATTGAATATGACACACAAAAAAATTAGGGCTGGTAAGGTGGTTGCTGCCAACTTGACAACCTAAGATTGGTGGTGAGAATGGATTTATGCAAGTTGTCCTCTGAATGCCACATGCAAGCACATGCACAAAATGAAGTTAAAAAAAAATGTAATAGGGACTGGAGAGATGGCTGAGCAGCTAAGAAGAGTATGTGCTATTTTTCCTATAGGACCTGAGTTTAGTTCCCAGCACAGACTTCAGGCTGTTCACAGCTGCCTGTAACTTCAGCTCCAGAGTATGTGATGCCCTCTCCTGGCCTCTTGAGGCAGGTACACATATGATGTATACTCACACAGATGCAGGTACACATAAGGTAAACCTCAAAAAGAAAAAAAAAATACTCAACATTAATGAATCAAACATGGTTTGGAGAGGTATTGCATGATTTAAAGTCACTCTAGTTAAGGAAACATTCAGCATTATTTATCTGATGTATTTTACTATAGAGTCTGAAGAAAGTCTTAACTTTTTGTGAATAAGTGAATTCCCTCCCCCACTCCCCAAAACAGGGTTTCTTTGTGCATCTTTGGCTGTCCTAGATCTAGCTTTGTAGACCAGGCTGTCCTCACAGAGATCATCTGTCTCTGCCTCCTGGGATTAATAAAGGCATGTGCCACCACCACCACTCTGCTGTGAATTTTCTTAACATTAAGGACTAAAACAGGTTTTAAGTATTAATGCTATTTAGTAGTTTCAGTAATAAGAAATTTAGATATTTATAAATATGCTAGTTTTATTTTTTTATAAATAGAATACTTTAGAATGAGATACACTTTCTGCATTAGTTTTTTTTCTTAACATATATAATTTATTTTTATTTCATGTTCATTGGTGTTTTGCCTGCATGTATATCTGTGTGAGGGTGTCAGAAGCCCTAGAACTGGAGTTACAGGTGGTTGTGACCTGGGTTCTCTTGAAGAGCAGCCAGTGTGCTCTTAACCACTGAGCTATCTCTCCAGCCCTGCTTTTGTCTTTGTAATAGATGACCTCACTTCTACTTCTCATTTATTCATTCATTCATTCATTCATTCATTCATTTATTTGACAGGGTCTCCTGTAGCCTTGGCTGTCTTGGTGCTTGCTGTGTAGACCAGGATGACCTCAGAATGCACAGAGGAACTCCTGTCTGCATATGCTACCATACTTGGCTAGTTTGTTCTATTTTTCTTTCTATTTTATCTATCTATCTATCTATCTATCTATCTACTTATCTATCTATCTATCTAGTTATTTATTCATTGTTTATTTGTTTTTCGAGACAGGGTTTCTCTGTGTAGCTATATGCCTTTCCTGGATCTTACTCTGTAGACCAGGCTGTCCTCAAACTCACAGAGATCCACCTGCTTCTGCCTCCCAAGTGCTGGGATTAAAGGTGTGCGCCACCACTGCCTGGCTATTTTTATTTTTTTATTTTATTTTATTTTTCAGAGCTGAGGACCGAACCCAGGGCCTTGCACTTGCTAGGCAAGTGCTATACCACTGAGCTAAGTCCCCAACCCCTGACTAGCTTGTTCTAAATCTAAAATTCTGCTTAATATGTTTAAACATTGAACTGAACTGATTTTTAGATATTTATCAGCATATTAATATATAAATATATTACTATAAAGCAATATAAATAGTTCTATATGTAGCTTACTTAATACATATTTTGTGATACTTTCACATGTTTATGAATTATGGATGCATTGATTATTACTAGCATGAAAGTGTAATTTATAGAAATATTGATAAACTAGACATCATCAAAACTGAAACCTTTTAGTGTGTGGAAACTTTGAGGAAGATAAATACAGAGACCACAGCATTGAGGAAGATGGCTCAAAGAAGGTAAGAATGCTGGTTGTGGCCCACAACTTTTAATCCTAGGCAGAGGCCAGCCTGCTTTATAAGAGCTAGTTCCGGGACAGCCAGGGCTACACAGAGATAAACTGTGTCTCAAAAAACAAACAAACAAAAAACCCCAAAACCAACCAAACAAAAACCCAGAATGTTTGCTGTATAGGCACAAGTTCAAACTTCTGGCACCTATGTAAGATCTGTAACAACAGCATAGGTGAGGGTAGAGTCAGGCTTACGACTGGATTTTGGAAGGGAGTTTCCTGACTAGCCCCCTAGTGAAAACAGACTTTTAGTTTAGACCCTGTTTCAAGGGAATAGAGAAGACACTTGTCATCCTTTTGTGTCCTGAGCATGTGAGACAGTACTAATGCACATACTCACATGCATTTCATTCACATACCACCACATATAAGCCCACATACATATACATTGCACATACATACTGCACACACAAATACAGGCTATGGAATGACATTTCATGTGTATGTGATGTATGCTTGTGGTAGCATGCATGCAGCTTTATGCATATGAGGGTCAAAGGACAACTTTGTGGAGTTTTTTCTATTCACCTTTGTGTTTGATTCAAGAATCATACTTGTCATACATACTTGACAGGCTTGTACGGCAAGTGCTTTTATCCACTGATACCTCTGTCTAGCCCCTGGAACAGCAGTTCTCAACCTGTGGATTGTGACCCCTTTGGGTGGTTTGTCGAATGGCCCTTTCACAAGGGTCACCTAAGACCGTCTGAAAACACAGATATTTATGATTCATAACAGTAGAAAAATTATAGTCATGAAGCAGCAACGAAAATAATCTTATGGTTGGGGGTCACCACAACATGAGGAACTGTAAGGGTTGCAGCATTAGCATAGGAAGGTTGAGAATGACTGCCCCTTGCAAGATATATTTGGCAAAAGCCAGTGTGTAAGAAACTGAACTGTGCAGTAAAACTAATCCACTTAGAAAATAAGCAAAAGATAGACATTTCACTTATGATTACATTTCACACAGATGGCAAAAGGCAAGTGAAAAGATGTTTGGTATCGGTAGATATTAGGGAAATGCAGATTGAAAGCACAATAAGATAATACTATATAACTATTAGAATAGCTTAAATTAAGATGTGTGTAGATATAATTCACCAAATTTTGGCAGAGAAAGCAAGATGATCTTTCATATATTATTACTGGTGGGAATATGGAATGGTTCAATCATAGAAAATCTTTGTAAGTTCTTTTTCCTTTTCTTCCTTCCCAGTCTTTCTCTCTTTCTCCTCCTCCTTCTCTGTCTCTGTCTCTCTGTCTCTCTGTCTCTCTCTCTCTCTCTCTCACTCACACACACACACACACACACACTCTCTCTCTCTCTCTCTCTCACACATCTTTTTATTATTATTTTTTGGTTTTTTGAGATAGAATTTCTCTTCATAAATAAATTCCTGGCTTTCCTGGAACTTGCTCTGTAGACCAGGCTGGCCTTGGACTCAGAGATCTGCTAGTTTCTGCTTCCTGAGATTAAAGTTGTGAGCCACCACCGCCTGGTTTTTCCCACTCTTCTATGCCAGGATAGCCAAGGATGAACTTCAACCTCTCTGATTCTCCTGTCTTCACCTCCCAAGTGCTAGGGTTATAGGCTTGTAACACTACACAAAAGATACTTTATTTGGTTGGCAAAACAGATTTACCCTTATAGCCATTTTTTTTTCCTTTTTTCTTCTCTTTTTTCCCCCCTTTTCTTTTTTTTCTGAGACAGGGTTTCTCTGTAGCTTTGGAGCCTGTCCTGGACTAGCTCTGTAGACCAGGCTGGCCTCAAATTCACAGAGATCCGCCTGCCTCCACCGCCCGGCCCTTGTAGCCATTTTAAAGCTTTAATTTTAAAGTACAGTTGTTTTGTATGTGTATGGGCACATGTGCCATGGTATGCTTGTGGAGGTGAGAGGGATAAGTTGTTGAAGTCTCTTTTCTCCTACTAAGCAGGTCTCCAGGATCAAACTGAGATCCATTGAGCCATTCTGCTGGCTCCTATTTTATTTTATTCTTACCCCCATTCTCACCACATTGCAGACATTTTAAAGTATGCACTCAAAATCAATTCATTTTAGTGAAACACATCTTCGTTTAATATATTCCTTTTCCATCATTTTACTTGGTTTCTATGAATCTGGTACTTGAGTTACTTCTTGTAGAAGTAGAAATCATACTATATTTGTCTTTTTATCACTTAGCATAATGTCCTTGGGTCTAATCCATGTTGTACTGTACAATGATTTTTTCCTTTTCTTTTTTCTTGCTTTTGTTTTATTTTTATTTATTTTTTTAAGATTTATTTATTAAGTATACATTGTACTGTCTGCATGCCAGAAGAGGGAGCCAGATCTCATTACAGATGGTTGTGAGCCACCATGTGGTTGCTGGGAATTGAACTCAGGACCTCTGGAAGAACAGTCAGTGCTCTTAACCTCTGAGCCATCTCTCCAGCCCTTATCTTTGTTTTTTGAGACAGGTTTCTCTGTGTACTTCTGGCTGTCCTGGAACTCACTCTGTAGACCAGGCTGGCCCAAACTCCCAGAGATCTGCCTGCCTCCGCCTCCCAAGTGCTGGGATTAAGAGAATGTGCCACCGCCTGGCTCACATGATTTCTTTCTTTCTTTCTTTCTTTCTTTCTTTCTTTCTTTCTTTCTTTCTTTTTTTCTTTTTGAGCTGAGGATTGAACCCAGGGACTTGCGCTTGCCAGGCAAGTACTCTACCACTAAACTAAATCCCCAACCCCACATGATTTCTTTTCAGGGTTGAATAATCTATTGTACACCTATCATTTTGCTTATCTATTCATCAGTGGCCGATACTTGGGTTATTTCTACTTTTTTTTTTTTTTTCTGTGAGACACTTTTGTTGTTGTTGGGTTCTCTGTATATCTGTCTGGGAACTCACTCTGTAGATCAGGTTTGGTTTCTACCTCAGAGATCTTGCCTCTGCCTCCTGAATGCTGGGATTAAAGGCGTGGGCCACCACTGCCCAGCAGAGTGCTATGATTTAAGATGTGCACTATATTAATGAGCCCTGCCAAAATTTCAACATTTATTTATTTATTTAATCTATCTATATTTATTTATTTTTGAAGGATGTGGATTTTCAGTAAAGTTGAGCAGTACTATTTTATGTGTTTCCTTTGCTAGGAATAAACAGGTTCTTCCATGGTCTGCATCCTCTACCAGAAGAGTGTAACTAACATTTGTTATTGAGTGGCTTATAGGTGGAGGTTCAAGTAGTTCAACAGTGACTGTTTACTGATGGAAAGGCTATGAATCTTGGTAGTTATTCAGTTCACAAGACTAGCTATCACAGTAGTTCCAACCTGTGCTGGAGTCCAGGATTCCTAGAGAGCTGCTGGTCTTGAGTCCATGTTGGAATCCTAGAGAATAGGTTTTAATGCCAGTGAAGGAATGCTTCTAAAACAGGATAGATGAAGTTGCAATGAGAGCAAGCAGGCAAAAAGCAAAAGCTTTTTCTCCCAATGCAAAAAGCAAAAACTTCCCTTCTTCTGTGTCCTTTTATGTGGGCTGCCACAAGAAGGTGTGCCCTAGATTTGTGGTGGATCTTCCCACTTAAAATGATCAAATCAAGAAAAACACTCATAGGCATGCCAAGGTGCTTGTGTTTTAGTTGCTTTGAGATGTAATTAAGTTGATAACCAAGATTAGCCATCACAGGTTCACCCTTTGATTCCTAGACCCATGAATCTTGACTTTGAGAAAAATATTACCATATATTAGATGCTGGTTCAAAGCATATACTGCCTTCAGGAGAACCCTAGCCCTATAGTGTGTCTTTAAAGGGTCATTCCAAGTTGGGCAGTGGTGGCACACTCAGGAGGCGGAGACAAGCGGGTCTCTGTGACAAGGCCAACCTGGCCTACAGGGTGAGTTTCAGGACTGCTGCCAAATTACACATAGAAACCCTGTCTCCAAAACAAAACAAAACAAGGCCATTCCACTGTTTTGCCAGACTAGCTATTTAGGATGGTGACAAACATGGTAAGAAGCACTGGATTACATGAGCATAGGCCCACTATTGAGGTAAGCTCTCTGGTCTGAAGCAATGCTATGCAGAATACCATGAGGGTAGTAAAATACTCTGTAAGTCAGTAGATGGTAGTTTTGGCAGAAGCATTATAATATAGAAAGGCAAATCTAAAATCAGAGTAAGTATTCCAGTAAGGACAATGTAGTCAACCTGCCACTCTGTTGCTTTCTGGTCACCCAGGGCAATAGTGTCATATTGAGCTTAGTGTTGGTCTATATGCTGGCAGATCTGGCACTCAGCCATAGATGGAGCCAGGTGCAGCCTCAGTTGCAGTAGAATATCCCCGATTGAAGGGGTCATGGAGGGAAGTTGAGGCTCGACACTGTGTGAGAGTTAGTCCCTGAGGAGAACCTAGAAGAGGGTATTGGTGAAAGTGCAGCACAGTTGCAGTGAACCTGCCATTGTTTTGGAGATGCTGTACTATACCGTGAGATGACCAGGAAAGCAGCAGCTATGGAGTAGAGGCAGTCTGAGTGTACAAGAAAAGCTGTATGTGCTGTGATGACAGAGCTGAATATGTGCTGCTGCCAAGAAACTTTGAATTTCAGAGAATCCTGAGTGGGTTCCAGACATTAAGCACTGACTCTTTACATTGTTGGACTTTGGTTTAGCTTTGCTTTGATCCTTAACTGTCCTCGTTCTGACCTCTTGGAGTAAGAAAGAATGTAACTTATTTTTTATTTTTATAAGAGCCTACAGTTGAGATATTTTGAAGTTTTAGAGAGACTTTGGCTTTTAAAGACTGAACTTTTTTTTTTTTTTTTTTTTAAGATTTTATTTATTATGTACACAGAAGAGGGCACCAGATCTCATTACAGATGGTTGTGAGACACCATGTGGGTGCTGGGAATTGAACTCAGGACCTCTGGAAGAGCAGTCAGTGCTCTTAACCTCTGAGCCATCTCTTCAGCTCCAAGACTGAACTTTTAAAGTTTGAATTTTTGTTTGTTTTTGAGACAGGGTTTCTGGACTCACTCTGTATACCACGATGGCCTTGAACTCACACAGCTCTGCCTGCCTTGCTTCAGAATACTGGGATTATCCTGAGAGTACTGGGATTAAAGGCATGTGCTACCACTGCTTGACTTCTTTTGATTTTTGAAACTGGTCTGGCTATTTAGTCTAGCCTGATCTGAGAGTTGTTTGTATCCCATGTTAGTTACCTTCAAGCTTGTGATCCCAAAGCCCTAGCCACCCAAAGTACTGAGACTACAGTATGTGTCACTTTGCCTCCCACTCAGCATTCTCTATTCTCACATAATGGAAAGAGAAGATGAAGCTCCACCTGGGAAGAGGGATATTTGCTAACACCCAGAATTCTTCTATAAGGAAGATTTCTTTTTTTTTTTTTTTCTTTCTACTTAGTTGTTTGCTTAGTTATTTACACGGTATGAGTTTGTATATTTTATTTTATACTTTGGGATAAACTCTGTATTCAGACTTTTCCAGGTATTGAAAGAGTTGGGTCACATGATTGTGGAGGGTTGGCAGATTTTAAATTTTGCTCTTTTTATCTATATTACCCTCATCTGACCGTCTTTTGTCATTATATTGCATAGACTCCTTTTTCCAGGTTAGTAACTTGGTTTTCGTTTATGCCTGTTTTGTTGTTTAGATTGACCATTTAAGTTTTCATTTTTGCAATCATTTCTAATTTCCTTTTTTCCCCCTTTCTTTCTTTCTTTCTCTCTCTCTCTCTCTTTCTTTCTTTCTTTCTTTCTTTCTCTCACCCCCTCCTCTTTTTCTCTTCCCTCCCTCTTTGTCTTTGCCTTTCCCCACCCTTCATTTGTGTGTCTGCACGTGCATATATAATGTATGGATGGATGCGCAGGCCCACACAGCAGAGGAGACTCATCAGGCATTTTCTCTGTTGCTGTCTGGCTTATGAGACAGTTCCTCACTAAACCTGAAGCTTGAGATTTCACCTAGGCTGGCTAATCAGTGAGCTCCCAGTATCTGCTTGTCTATACCTTCCCTCACCACCTTGTATGGCCATGCCCACCCTTTTTTTTTCTTTTCTTTTCTTTTCTTTTCTTTTCTTTTTTTTGTGCTTAGGTCCTTGTGTTGGGAGAAAAAGCACTTTTACATTCTGTGCAGTCTCTCCTTCAGTTTTCATTTCTATTGTATGTATGTGAGAGAGCATGTATGCTTACATGTATGTACACATGTATTCAGTTCGTCCATGGTGGGTTCCAAGGATCAAACTCTGGTTGCCAGGCATGTGTGGCACACCAGCCAGCAGGGCTACATAGAGAAACCCTGTCTCAAAAAAGTGGGGGTGGAGGGGAAGACAGACATAAAAGCCAAAACACATCCGGGCAATGGTGGCACACACATCTAATCCCAGCACTCGGGAGGCAGGCAGATCTCTGTGAGTTTGAGGCCAGCCTGGTCTACAGAGTGAGATCCAGGACAGGTGCAAAACTACACAGAGAAACCCTGTCTCAAAAAACAAAATAAAACAAAAACACCACCAGAAGTATTTACCCCACTCCCACCCCATCTTGATTGGTATATTTCCTCTTCCTGTTAGCCTTCCCCTAACTAGATTTCTTTACTTAACATGTGAATCACTCCAAGGGTCACTAGAGACTGGTTTTTATGGGTCAAGTAGTAAGTAACACTGAAATAAAAACTGAGGCATTTTGGCTGGTTTCCTTTATAATGATTCTTTTCATGATTTCCTATTTTAAAATGAGCTCCATAAAAAGTATTTTTTTCTGTAGGAATAAGATGATACTCTGAAGATAATGTGGTTATATTATTTAAGAATGGTTTGAGTAGATAACATTGACCCTTGAATTTAATAAGATGTTTTCAGTCTCTAGGTGCAAATTTTTATAAGTAGTTTAATTTGGAGAATAAAGTGAGGTATTCTGTGAAACCTTTACTATTACTAGGCAAGCGCTCTACCACTGAGCTAAATCCCCAACCCCTAAAAGATTTATTTTTATTAAAATGTTTTTCTTTATATGTGTGTGTGTTTTTGTTTTGTTTTATTTGCTTTTTTGAGACAGGTTTTCTTTGTATAACTGCCCTTTGAACTCACAGAGACCTGCCTGCCTCTGCTTCCTAACTCTGGGATTCAAGGTGTGTTCCATCAACCTCCTTGCTTAATAGAGAAATAGGGAAATAGAGAAAGCTACTAGCCAACCTTACCTCACCAACTCTGCAGCTTCCAAATGAGAGTTACTTCCTATCTACGCACATATGCCTTGCTGTTCTGCCATCTGATTTACTCTCTGTCCAGCTACATCACTTCTTCTTACACAGCTCTGTCACTTTCTGTCTGTCTATACAGACCTTCAGACCTCCATGGTTAACTAGTGTTGGAATTAAGGCATGTGCCACCACACTTGGCTGTTTCCAGTGTGGCCTTGAACACACAGAGATCCTGCCTGCAGAGTGATAGGATTAAGGGCATGTGCTACTGCGGCTGCCTGACTTCTTTGTTTACTTATAATGGCTGGTCTTTTTCTTCTCATCTCCAGGCAAGCTTTATTTATTAAAGCCCAAATAAAATATTATCACATCTATGCACTACATGCATGCCTGGTGCTATTAGAGGTTGAAAGATGGCATTGGATCCCTTAGAACTGAAATTACAGAAGGTTGTGAGCCACCATGTTAGTGCTAGGAAACCAATCTGGGGTCCTCTGTAAAGACAGCAAGTGCTCCCAGCAGCTGAGTCACCTTCAGCTCCTTCTTATTTTTATTTATTTATTTTGGCTTTTCAAGACAGGGTTTCTGTGTAGTCCTCTCTGGCTGTTCTGGAACTCCTGTAGGCCTCAAACTCAGAGATCCACCCATCTCTATTTCCCAAATGCTAGGATTAAAGGTGTGTGACATCACTTCTGGCTATTATTTTTATTTATGTTTGTGTGTATTAATGTTTGCCAGGTATGTGCGTGTGTGCCTGCAGAGGCCAGAGGAAGTTGCCTGATCCTCAATAGCAGAAATTTCAGATGGTTGTAAGATGCCTTGCAAGGGTGCTGGGAACTGAATTCAAGTTGTGGAAGAGCAGCATGTGGTTTTAACCACTGAGCCTTCTTTTCATTCTACTTTTAGATAAAATTTAACTGCCTTGAGTTTTCTAAATTAGCTACCCTAACCATGCTATATTGATTGCTATTTGCCCATCCCTCCTTTATTACTAGAATGACAAATAGAAAATTCCTAAGAATTTTGTTATATATCAAAGTAGTTTCATCATTTGAATTCTGTCTTTAAACATTATTGGGTTTAGGATACACTGGTAAAAATGTTTTTTGTTTAGTACAGAAGACAGCCAAACTTTGTAATTGATATAAATAGTATTGTAGAGGGAGTTGGGTAAAATACTATGATATCTGAGGGTATCAAAAGGGTAAACTTGCCGGGCGGTGGTGGTGCAGGCCTTTAATCCCAGCACTCGGGAGGCAGAGGCAAGTGGATCTCTGTGAGTTCGAGGCCTACAGAGTGAGATCCAGGAAAGGCACAAAGCTACACAGAGAAACCCTGTCTCGAAAAACCAAAAACTAAAAACAAAAAAACCAAAAAACTCAATACAAAAAACCAAGAAAACAGAATAAAGTCACATCCAAAAAACAAAGCAAGAAAAAAAATGGGTAAACTTGAAATGTCCGTGGCAAGTTAGGGGAAGCTTAAAAGTGGTCCAGCAAATTGAGAAGTGGGAATAGATCACCTGACAGTGTAGGACATTAAGCTGATTTAAGTATCCATTGTTAGTCCTAAGACTTCATTAGGGCCCTCAAAAAGATGTGTATCATACATTTCTTTAAGTAGGTCACTTAGATTATATATAACTGCTCTGTAGATTCTTGGCAGTGAATATAGTTTGAGATTTCTTGTTGACATATTCAGCTTTGCCAAGATAAGCTTTCCCCTCCCTCCGTCCTTCCCTCCTTCAAATTGGCCAAAGAATTTAATTAATCTATTCTTGTGGATTAAGAATTCTTTTGTAGTCTAGAGATTTATGGAAATATTTGGGTAAAGACTATGATCTGGAAATCTCTTAATTGTTTTCATTAGTATTGTCCATATGTTTTTAAAAAAATGATACTTAAAAAGGATGGGAGAAATGACCCAATAGTTAAGGGTACTACAAATTACATAGAGGATCCATGTTCACAGTACTCATGTTGTGGGAAGCTCACAACTGCCTAGAACTCCAGTTCAAGGAGATCCAGTGCTCTCTTTTGGCCTCCACTGGCACCAGTATGATCTGTGACACACTATTTTAAAAATATTAATTTAAAAATTAGCTAAAAAATAATAGGTTTCTTTATGGCATTTTTTTTTGGGGGGGGTGTTGAGACAGGGTTTCTCTGTGCAGCTTTGCACCTTTCCTGCACCTTTCCTGGAACTCGCTTTGTAGACCAGGCTGGCCTTGAACTCACAAAGATCTGCCTGGCTCTGCCTCCCGAGTGCTGGGATTAAAGGCGTGCGCCGCCGCCATGGGGCTCTTTATGGCATTTTTATACATACTTAGTTTTGGCTGATTCTACCCCATCTTCTCCCAGCAATCCCTTTTCCACTTTCATATCTTATGTATCCTGTTGACTCCCACCTTAATTTCATTTAAACACATATATTTAGCAATTAGAAGCTAGGATCTGCATGTCTTTCTGAACCTGGGTCACCTCACTTAATATATTTTTATTTCCTCTTTTCCTGTGAAATTCATAATTTCATTTTTCTTTACAGCTCAATACAAATCCATAAAAATACGGAAAGTTTCATGAATTTCTATCACTCTAATTTTAGTAGCTGTACTGTTGAAACAATCACTATCCCAATGTGCTTTTGGTAGAGAGACAGAAGGATGGTTTAAACACTCTGGGTTTTGAAAAACCACTTGCCTATTGCTTTCCTGTTACTTCTCTTCTGGCAACAATTTAAGTATCATTGTTTTGGATTCTCTTAAACTCTTCCCCAATAGACAGAAAGCTGTGTACCTAACCTGCCATAAGGTGCTGTATAAGCTGGGCAGTGGTGGTGCACCCAGCATTTGGGAGGCAGGGGGATCTCTGAATTCAAGTCCAGCCTGTCCTAACTTTCAGGACAGTCAGGGCTATACAGACTAATAAACAAACAAAAAAGGTGCCTGTATTAAATTGTGCTCTGATGTGTGTTGTCATTGTATAACTCTCCCTATAGAGATAGCTATAGGCAACAGCCCTTTCAAACTCATTTTGGATATTGTGAAAATGTCATTTTTAATTTTTATATTTCTCTGGTGTGCTGGAAACTGACCCAGGTTTTAAGAAATAAACAACGACTCTTTCACTGAACCACACCCCCAGTGCTGTAGTTTCCTTTTAAAAGGAACCTTATGAAAAAATTTATTTTTATTTTATGTGTATGAGTGTTTTGCCATGTCTGGTGCCTCAGAGATCTGAAAAAGGCATTAGATTTTCTGGAATTGGAGTTACAGATGGTTGAGAGCTGCAATGTGGGTGCTGGGAATTAAACCTGGATCTTGAGGAGGAGCAGCCAGTGTGCTTAACTGCTGAGCTCTCTCTCCGGCTTCAGGACTCTTAAAAAAAAAAAAAAAAAGAATTACTTATGTGTATAAATGTTTTGTCTGCATGTATGTGTGCATACTAACTACTTTCATGGTCTAGAACCTGAGGAGGTCAGAAGAGGATATTAGATAACCTGGAACTTGTAGTTACAATGATGTGAACAACCCATGTGAGTGCTAGGAACAGAACCTGGATCCTCTGTAAGAGCAACAAGTTCTCTTAACTGAGCCAAATTTCCAACCCATAAAAGTGACCTTTAGGAATATCTTGTAGGTACATAAATAATTATCAGAAAATGGTATTATTTTTAGTGTTGATAGCAGTTGTGTGACTGACTACCTGATCAGATTTTATATCAGCTGCTAGAAATCTTGAATGCACAAAATACTCATCTAAAATTAAATACTTGTTAGTTGAGAGATGAAACTATAAACTTTTCAGGCTCTTTTTTCCCCCTTGTTTTTGGCCCCTCCCCCCCTTTTTTTGTTTTTTGTTTTGTTTTTTCAATACAGATTTTCTCTATGTAGCCTTGGCTATCCTGGAACTTACTCTGTAGACTAGGCTGGGCCTTGAACTCAGAGATAAGCCTGCCTCTGCCTCCCATGAGCTGGGATTAAAAGAGTGCACCACCACCTCCCGCCTCTTTTTGGGAGACAAGTCCTCATTCATTATGAAGCCTAGGCTAGCCTAGAACTTGTTATATATAGATTATGTCTCCTTAGTGCTGGAGTTGAAAGCAGGTGCCTTCTCACCCTTCTTTTTATTTTATTATTATTTTTATTTTCAATTTATGTGTATGAATGTTTGCCTACATAAACATTTCTTCTGTTCAGCACATGCATGTAGAAGCCTGTGGAGGCAAGAAGGTGTTGAATTCACTGGAACTGAAGATACAGATAGATGTGAGGTACCATTTAGATGCTGGGAACTGAATCTGGGTCCTCTCCAAGAACAGCAAGTTCTCTTAACCACTGAGCCATCTCTCCAGCCCCGATAAGAGTATATTTTGAGATATTAATATTTCTGATTCTATTAATGTTTGTGCATTGTTCCTATTTCTATGCCCAATTCACATTATTTTATATGTCTCTGTAAAGAACATTGTATTTGGGGCAAGGTAGGAGATTTAAAAGCAAACTAGCTAGATAGCCTACTTTTCAAGATTTTCCCTTTGGAGAACTATACCTGCTCCTTTCTTTATATACATGCTTTTTATTTGGAGTGTTGCTTTCTTTTCTTCATGTTTGTTTAAATTATTCATGTTTTTTAAAGCAAAGGTCCAATTCAAATATATATATTTATATATATATATAAATATGTGTATATATATAAATATGTACGCGTGTGTGTGTGTGTGTGTGTGTGTGTGTGTGTGTGTGTGTGTGTATAGTTCCTTAGAAGTATTCTCTTGACAGCTTAATCTTTGCAAAATAAGTTCAACATTGATGGCATTGAGAATATGTCCAGAGTACATTTTATTATATTTTTAGTGAAAATTTACTCTTTACTTTTCTTTAAGGTACTTAACATTTTATACTTGGTTTTGTTTTTATGTACATATTTGCTCTTACCCTTTGTTGGACATTAACTAGTCAATTTACCATTAGTGTACCATTTTTTTGTCTCTCTCCCACCCTCTATCCTGCAGAGTCTTATTCTAGCTCAGGCTGGCCTGGAACACTGTAGCCTAGGCTGGTCTTGAACTCTTGCCTATCTTCTGCCTACTTCAGCCTCCCCAGTGCTGGGATTTCAAACATCAACCACCACTCTCAATTTAGTATCCATTTCTTTAAATTCCATTATCATTCTCTTACTCCCATCTCTTAGTCATTAGGAAGGATTATAGATGAACATTGTGAATTTGACAGAATGGTTCATGCTAGCCATATGGAAAAGATGGGTGGGTGCTTATATATTTGAAGTTATAACCAGAGTAGTATTTGATAATTATATGGTACTGGGGTGGAGAGTGTATTTGTAGGTTTGTGTCAGTGCTCTTGAACTTGTGCTGATTTAATTTCAAAATACTTGGAATCACTTTAAGACATTGCTTTATATAGTAAGCTTGTACCAAGAACGGATGGAATAATCAATCATTAAGTTAGCTGATCAGGAATTAGACAGTTTTCTATAGGTTTGAATAGTTAGATAGTTTTCTTTCTTTTCCCCTAAAAATTAATTATGTGCATTGGTGTTTTGGCTGCATGTATGTCTGTATGAGAGTGTCATGTACCCTGTTACTGGAGTTATAGACAGTTGTGAGCTGCCATTTGGTACTGGGAATTGAACCCAGGTTCTCTGGAAGAGCAGCCAGTGAGTGCTCTTAAACTGCTGAGCCATCTCTCCAGCCAGCCCTTTGTTTTCTTTCCCTCCCTCCATCCCCTGTGTGTGTGTGTGTGTGTGTGTGTGTGTGTGTGTGTTTGTTTGTGTGTGTATGTTCGTTCATGTGTATGTATGTATGTAATACTCACTGCCTGTAATACCTTAGGGAGGGATGGGGCTTCATGAAGCCCTCTTTCAGCAACTGGTAACTGATTATAAATGCTCAGGGGAGGATGGGGACTCACAAGCCTTAAAAAAAGCCTGAAAAACTTCAAATAACCTTAAGATTGCAATGGCTTAAGACATAGGAAATTACTTCTTAGTTGTTAAGTTTGGCAGATATCTCTGATCAGTGATGTTATTTAGTAATAGAGCAGTTACCATCTGAAATGTCAGCCTTCTGGAGGCTCTTGTACCAGCAATTTAGTTACTCTTGCTACAAGTGAATTTTGACACTGTGAGTTTTAAGTAATGGGTCACATCTAGCCACATAGGGTTGCATCTAGCCACGATCCTGTTGAGGCCTAGAAAGATAATCTTAGCTGTTAACAGCACTAATGACTTCTACATTATATTACAACACATGCTTAGAACTTGGCATATAGTAGACACTCAGTAAATATATGTTCAATGAATTACAATGTTAAGATTTTGCTTAATTTAAATCTCTGTTGGGAATGTAGGAAAGGAATATCCAGATTACTGGCACATTATATTGGAAATTGGTTGATTTATATTAGCTCTTGGAGACCAGAGGAGAGGGCATCAGATTGTCTGGAACTGGAATTACAATGGGTTATGGGTGCTGGGAATTGACTCCTGGTTGTTTGGAAGAGCAGTCAGTACTTTTAATGCTGAGCCATCTCTTCAGCCTCTAACTAATTTTTTTGATAATAGAATTTCTACAGCCATATTTGCATTCACAATCAGTATCTTTTTCCTCAAACATTTTTTTTCTTCCTCCTCCTTTGCTTTTTCACTGTATTCATTTTGATTCCTGTTAAAACTGTAAGCTTTGCATATGGAAACTTGACTGCAGCAACTCACCTACTATGATGGACAGTGGGACCTGAGCATAGTTTGTTGTCTTCCCCCCCAAAAAACAAACAAACAAACAAACAAACAAACAGAGTTTCTCTGTATAACAGTCCTGGCTGTCCTGGAACTTGCTTTGTAGACCAGTCTGGCCTCGAACTCACTGAGATCCCACCTACCTCTGCCTCCTAAGTGTTGGGATTAAAGATGTGAGCCACCACCGCCCGCCCAGCATAGTTTATGACCTAATCTGTATATTGTGTTTATACTTACTGTGAACTAGCCTTAATTAATATTTGATGTTTAATTAATACAAGGAATATGCATGTAAAGCCTTTGAGAAGGTAGAAAGTATGAGAGTTAAAATTATTTTTCAGATTAATGGTATAAAATCAGTTTATAAAAAATAAGTTGTGTTGGACTGGTGAGATGGCTTAGCAGGTAAAGGCATTTGTCACCAAGTGTGATGACTTGAGTTTGATCCCCTGAACTCACATGGTGGTAGGAGAGCCCCTATTCCTGCAAGCTGTACTCTCTCTGACTTTGGTATGCTGTGCATGTACAAAGCACACATAAAAACAAATAATGTAATTAAAATTAAAAGTTTTGTTTACTAGCAATTCTGAATATAATATTGTTGAGTTGTCAGTAACAGATATTAGAACACTGTTCAAAAGAGTTATACAGCACTTTTAATGCAAATTATGTTAAGAATCTTCACTTTATGGTTTTGTTATGGTCTTTCTCTGCCTTCTCATTTCAAGTGTCTGAAATCTGTTCTATTTTTACTTGTTGGTCTACATACTGAAGCCATCTCTGATTTCATGCTTTAAACATCAGCAAGAGACACTACTTGTAAGATGAGAGTTGTGTAACGGGTGGCCGTTAGAGGCATAAACAAGTGTTAGTAAATCAGAAATGTTTAGGTTTTTTTTCAGCAACAGCAATGTAATGCTTGTTGATGCTATAACTGAAGAAACTTTAATAATAAGTATGGTTGCTGACTGTTTGACAAGTAATTATTAGACATGATATTTTTTGTTTTTAAAATTTTATTATTTATGTAGTGTTGGTGATCAGGACCTAGGGCTTCCTAGGCAAGTGCTGTCACTGAACTATATTCCTAGCCCTGCCTACTTAATTTTTAAAAAAATCTTTTTAAGAGATCCAAGAGAGGGCCAGGCATGGTGTTGTACACCTTTAATCCCAGGAGGATCTCTGTGAGTTCCAGGCCAACCTGATTTATATAAGGAGTTCCAGAACAGCTAGGGTTATATAAAGAGGCCCTGTTTCAAAAAACAAAACAAAACAAAACAATCCACTATATCTCCATTTTTATTATAAAATGACAGCTGAATAGAATTGAAATCCAAATTTAGCAACACTTAAACTTCTTAGCTTTAGACTGGCTATGGCTTAGATTGAAAATGTTGGTTCTTTTATTTTTATTTTAAAGGTTATCTTTACTAAATATTATGGGGTAGATCCAACGATACTGCCATATAGATGAATTTCTAAATGGTCTTATTTAATAAAAAACATGGCCAAATATAGGGGTGAAAGCCTTAGATCAGGGAAGTAGGGAAAGCCACCAGCCAACCTTACCTCACTCACCGTAGCTTCCAAAATGCGAGTTATTTCTTGTTTACCCACGCACATATGCCTTGCTTTTCTGCCATCTGATTTGCTCTCTGTCCAGCTGCATTACTTCCTCTTCCTGTACAGCTCTGTCGTCACTTCATGTCTGTACAGGTCTCTAGAACTCTATGGTTGGTACTAGGATTAAAGTCGTATGTTACCATGCTTGGCTCTGTTCCCTAGTGTGGCTTTGAACACACAGAGATCCTGTCTCCTAAGTGATAGGATTAAGGGCCTGTGCTACTGCTGCCTGACTTCTTTGTTTACTTAAAATGGCTTGCTATTTTCTCTGATCTTTAGGCAAACTTTATTTAGTAAAGCACAAATACGGGCTGGAGAGATGGCCCAGAGGTTAAGAGTCCTGAGTTCAATTGCCAGCAACCACATGGTGGCTTACAACCATCTGTAATGAGATGTGGTGCCCTCTTCTGGCCTGCAGGATACATGCTGTATACATAGTAAATAAAAAAATAAATCTTTAAAAAAAAAAGCACAAATAAAATATCACATTTCAGCACAAATAAAATATCACTATACTGCCAGTTCTTTTTTAACCTTATGAACTTTATTATAAAAATCTTGCAAATAAAAAAATTATACAAGAAAATTAACCAGACAAAATTCTGCATAATTCAGTAAACTATGCACCTTATTTTAAAAGAAAAAAGAAAAGAATAGACACTAAATACTCTTGGGGTCAGGACTTAATTTCCCCCCCTCTTTCCTTGTTAAAAACAGGATCTAACTATATATCCCTGGATGGCTGGCCTTGAACTCAGAGATCTCAGGCTTTGTCTGCCTGTCTCTGTGTCCGAGTGCTAAAATTAAAGGCATGCACCACCATACCTGGTCCTTGTATTTGTGTCTGGCTATTTAGTGTTATCACTTTTCCTGTCTCCTGTGGATGCCTGGATTATAAAGAGATCATGTCAGACTCACATTTTTTTAAAAAGATTTATTTTTAGTTATTTCTGTATGTATACCACATGTATGCAAGTTCCCTTAGAGAACAGAAGATGATGCCAGATTCCCTGGAACTGGAGTTATAGGCAGTTTCCAACCACCTTGACACAGGTGTTAGTAGTAGAACCCAGGTTCTTTGGGAGAGTAGCAAGTGCCCCATATCAGACTTCAGTAATGAAATAACTTGTAAACTGATTTAATTTTTTTGATAATTATGTTTACAGGTTGAATCTTGATCCTTACTATCCATATTATGCTTAAAACAAAACATGTGAGTTTTGAATTGTTGGGATTTTTGTGAGGGCAGTTAAATACTTACATAGTATTTTTTGGATACCTTATTTTTACCTTTACAATTTTGGTTTTTGTGCTAGTTTGTCCACAATACAGTTTTTTTTTTTTTTTTAAGCATGTATGTATTTTTTGCCCTTTCCCCTTCTCTCTTTTTTCCTTTTTTTGGTTTTTCGAGACAGGGTTTCTCCGTAGCTTTGGAGGCTGTCCTCTGTAGACCAGGCTGGCCTCGAACTCACAGAGATCCACCTGCCTCTGCCTCCTGAGTGCTAGGATTATAGGCGTGCGCAACCATCGCCCAGCCCCTTTTTAAAAAAAAAAATCATTTTTGTATTTTATGTATATGGATGTTTTGTCTGTGTATATGTCTACACCAGAAGAGGGTATCTGATCCCATGGGACTAGACTGTTGTGAGTCACCACCATGTGTTTGCTAGGAATTGAACTCAGGACCTTTGGAAGAGCAGCCAGTGCTCTTAACCACTAAGGCATCCTTTTAGGTCCCCCCCCCCCCTTTTTTGTGGAGCTGAGGATCGAACCCAGGGCCTTTCGCTTGTTAGTTAGGCACTCTACCACTGAGCTAAATCCCCAACCCCGCCCTTCCCTTCTTAAAGAATGTTAGCATTTAATGAATTTTTCTTTGCAATTTAACTGCCAGGACACAGATACCTACAGCATCCCTAATCTTTTACATCAGCCCTTATGACAAAGCCTTTGGCCTTCAGGATAACAGGCTGTTTAGGGAACTTTCCCTTCCCCACACCTTTATAGTAATTTGTACTATGTAAGTGATGGAAGCAGTTCTAGGCTTGTTTTAGCAGCATTTACTTTCTAACCAATGTCCACAATTTATCAAAGTTGACAGTTGGGCTCTGGTTCTAACTAGTAATTCCTCATACCAATTTTGCCAAAGTAACGTGGATGATATTTGTTGGAGTTAATCGTACAGTGATGTATGTCACCAGCATTACCCTGGCCTCTTGGGTGCTAAACAGCATAGCCATGACTGTGGTTCATATGTGGGAATTTTTTGGGTCTTCCTCAGTGTGGATGGCATGCATGGTGGCTGTGGAAAGAAAAGAATTTTACCTTGTTTTTTCTTAGTTAAAGGATTTTGCCTGTCATTTCTCTTTTTAATCTGTGATAGTTTTATTAGATTGGGGTAGATTAGCTTTCTGTAAAGCTGTTTGTTAGTTAGCTGGGTGTTTTATATTGATTCTGGAATAAAGAGAATTAAAGCTGTGTGGTGGTTGAGAACGCCTTTAATTTCTGCAGTTGGGAGGGAGAGCCAGGTGAATCTCTGATTACAGAAATGCACAGAGAAACCCTGCCTCAAAAAACAAAACAAAACAACAAAAAACCCAGGAGAAATAAATAAAAGACAGGTGTGGTAGTGCATGCCATTAATCCAAGCACTTGTGAGGCAGAGGCAGGCAAATCTCTGAGTTCTAGGCCAGTCTGGTCTACAGACTGAGTTCCAGGCCAGATAGGGCTCTACACAAAGAAACTCTGTCTTGAAAAACAAAACAAAACAAAGGGGAAAAAAAAGGAGAAAAAACTTGCTAGAAAGATGGCTTAGTGGTTAAGAGTACTTCTTGTAGAGGACCTGCTTTTGGTTCCCAGCACCCACATAGGGTCTAACAACTGTGTAACTCCAGTTCCAGTGGATCTGATGCTCTCTCCTGGTCTCTTTCTTGTGAGCACTGAAAGCATTTGATGAACAGATATACAAGCAGGCAAGGTACCTACACCTCCAAAAGAGAGAGAATTTCAAGAGAATGGATCACAGGGTACAACAGTATTTTGATTTTCCACCCAGAGAAATAGCACCATCCACAGCAATGAATGGTAAGTCTAGGACTGGAAATATTTAGGACACCTTGTCATAGTAAAAGCAAGCAAATAATTAACTATTACTGTACTGGCAGCTTGAAAGACTTCATATTGGGCAAATTACATTGAGACAGTATGGGCAGATAAAAGAATAATTCTTGTTTTGAAACACATTGACCTTTAGAATCCATAACTTAATATCGATAAAGTTAATAATAGCACAATACTGTAATGCTCATCTTAAGATGTTTCAAGGCCAGGTGTTGGTGATGAACCCTAGCACTTGGGAGGCAGAGGCAGGCAGATACCTGGGTTCGAGGACAGCCAGGGCTATACAGAGAAATCCTGTCTGGTAAAAACCAAAATAAATAAATAAAATAAAATGCCTTAAAAAAATGTTTCAGAATCAAGTTACTTGAGGGCATAGGAAAGACTTCCATTGTATGAGTTTGTGTGTGCTAGGCAGAATTCAATGTCCGGTCAGGTGTTATCCTCTGTCACTTTTCATTTTATTTAGTGCACCCCCACCCCTTTTTTTCTTAATTAAAAGAAGAAGGAAAAAAAAAGACAAGGTCTCACTTAGCCCTGGCTGGCTCAAACTCACTATGTCCACTAGACTGGCTTTGAACCTAGAGATAGATCCACATTTCTGTACCCTGTGAAAGCTGGGAATAAAGGTGTGTGCCACCATGCTTTTACTTTTTAATTATGTGTTTTGTTTGCATGTATGTCTTGGCCATGCCGGTGCCTGGTGCCTGGAGGCTAGAAAAAGGCGTTGGATCCTCTGGGATTAGAATTACAGACAGTTGTAAAACGCTATGTGGGTGCTGGAAATCGAATCCAGGTCCCTTGGAAGAGTAACTAATGCTCTTTACTGCTTAACCTTTTCACTCCCCCACCTTTTTCTTTTCCTTCTTCTCCTGTGTTGGTGGGTTTTGTTTGTTTGTTTTGTTGTTGTTTTCTAAGACAGGGTTTCTCTGTATAACCCTGGCTGTCCTGGAACTCATTCTATAGAGGCTGACTTTGAATGCAGAGAGAGATCCAATCTGCCTGTTTCTCCTGAGTGTTGGGATTAAAAACGTGCGACATGTGCCACCATACCTGGATCTTACATTTTTTTTTTTTAAATTTTAAATTTTTAATTTTAATTTTCTTTTGGTTTTTTCGAGACAAGGTTTCTCTGTAGCTTTTGGAGGTTGTCCTGGAACTCGCTTTTTAGTCCAGGCTGGCCTCGAACTCACCACCTGCCTCTGCCTCCTGAGTGCTGGGATTACAGGCGTGCGCCACCACCGCCCGGCTAATTTTTAATTTTTAAGATAGTGTTTTCCATTGAGCCTGAACCTGGAGATTGCTGATTAGCTAGAAAAGCTGGCTAGCTAGAAAAGCTGGCCAGCAACCAAAGGAATTACTGCTTCCTTTTGTGCAGAGTCTGAATTATTACATCAACTCAGCCCAAAAGCATCCCCCACCTCCAAGACTCTTGGATAAGCAAGTATAGTAGCCTCTTCCTTATCTGAAGTTTTGCTTTTAGTGATTGTATTTACCTAAAATAAACCTCAATATGAAGAAGCTAATGGAAAATTCTGGAATAAATTATTTTTTAGTTTTAAATTGCACACCATTCTGAGTATTAGGATAAACTTCCAAGTTGTTCTGTTGTTTTATTTCTGTCCATGATACAAACTATCCTTTTCTTTTATTCATGTTGTCACTTAAGTAGTTGTTCTGCTATCCATGTGTTCAGATAACTATTTACTTAATAATGATTGAGAAAGCATAAGAGCCATGATGCTGGTAACTCAGACATGCTAAAGAAGAACTCCAAGCACTTAAAAAAACAAATTTTTTTCTTGCCAGATAGTAGCTCACCATATTAATCCCAGCACTTGGGAGGCAGAGGCAGGTAGATCTTTTGAAGCCAGACTGGTGTACAGAGCAAGTTCCAGGACAGTCAGGGATACACAGAAAAAAATCTGCCTCAAAAAACCAAAAACAAACAAAAAGAAAATACTCATTTGTGAAAAAGGAAAAAGATTCATGCTATTTTTGCTTTACACTGCAAAAATTCCTTTCCCTGTGGCACTCACACACATAAACATAAACTCTTATTATAATTAAAAACATTATATTATTCCTTGATTAGTGTTTATTTCTTATTTATTTCCTTATACTAACAAATCTACTTTACCTTTGAGTAGTAAATTGGTCCTGTCTTAAATGAAAGCCTTAGTATTGCTTTAGAAACCAAGCGGAATTTTTAACATTTTTTCCTTATATACATATTTTTCTTATAATAATCAACCCCCACCCCCCCCCCCCCCAGATAGCTACTCTAGAAACAAGCCTTGGGGCTGTCAGTTGCATCTGAAGAGAAATTTACCAGTGGCACCCCCACCTCCTGCAGAAAAAGAAAAAGAAAAAAGGACAAAACCCAAACCATTCAAAAAAGGGAAGTTTGAAAAAGAGTAAAATCCTACTTTTTTTTTTTTTTTTTGAGCTGAGGATTGAACCCAGGTCCTTGCACTTGCAAGGCAAGTGCTCTACCACTGTGCTAAATTCCCAACCCAGAATCTCCTACTTTCATGTATAGGCCAAAAGGGTTTAGCTTTGTTACAGTCTTGTGATCTTAAGTCATAGGATAATGTAAAACTTAGACCTGCTAGCACTAAAGTGCTGATATATAAATGAAACCTTTACATTTAATTCCAAATTTAACAAATATTTGAGTTCATACTTTAAAAATAGCAAAATTTTAAATGAATAGCACACACAATTCTTGCTAGCATAAGAGTGATGATAAACTAGACAATTAGGTTAAAGGATCTAGGTTGTTACTGATAAGTGCCCTTAAGGGAAATAAAGTTGGGAATGTGGATGGGTTGGGAGTGATCTGTTTTAGTGGGTGAGAGTGTTGGCTTTTACTTTGAGGTGTTTCTATACAGAAGTGGGGGTGACATTTTCACAGGATCATTTTTTACTTATTGTGCTGAATATATAGACTACAGCAGGGCAGTGCAATGACAGAAATAGAAAAGAAGATTGCTCGTAAGATTTGAACTATACATCAGTTGAGAAGTGAATGAATTCTTGGTTATATTTTCTAAATTTAGTTGGATTTGTTGGTAGATTTTTGTTGTGGAAGGTGGTGGAGTGGAGAATGTATTAAGAATGATTTTGAGGTTTTTAAGTTACAAGAGTGTATGTGTTTGGGTTTCTGAAGGTGTGTACAGGTGCTTAAAGAAGCTAGAGAAAGGGTTTAGGTCCCCTGTAGCTCAGGTCAGGTCTGCAAGAGAAAGCAGTATGTCCTTTTTAACCATTGAGCCATCTCTCTGGCTCTGATTTAAGGTTTTTGACTTCAGCAAATGAACTGATATTTAACATAAAAAGGATAAAGGAGAGATTATCAGTAGCTTAATTTTGAATATGTCAAGTTTGAATTACTAATTAGAGTTAAAAAGAGCAAGTTGGTTTGGTCTGGGTTCAATGAAATCCAGGTTTGGCTTAAGAGATATAAACTGGGACATTGTTTTTTTCTTCTTCTTCTTTTTTTTTTTCTTTTTGTTTTTTGAGACAGGGTTTCTCTGTGTAGTTTTGGTGCCTGTCCTGGATCTCACTCTGTAGACCAGGCTGGCCTCGAACTCAGAGGTCCTCCTGGCTCTGCCTCCCAAGTTCTGGGATTAAAGGAGTACGCCACCACCGCCTGGCAAACTGGGACATTGTTAACAACCAACACTTCTCCACCCCTCCTGTCACACTCAACTTCTTGAGTCTGAATGGGATCAAAAGGGAAATAAGTAGTAGATATAAAGAACTTAAGTCTTTGTGCACTAGCTTTAAGAGTCAGAAATAGTGAGAATGGGAAATAATGAGAAAAAACAAAACCACATCTCATTGGCCTCTAAGTCAAGCAAAGAAAGTTTCATGTAGAGGTCAGGTAAGGTAGGAATGAAGTTGCCACTGGAGAGGAAGGCAATTTTAGTGAAGTGGGCCAAAGCTTGAGTGGGCTGTATTGGTCTGAGCTTGAGAGAATGAGAAGAAGGTGAGTATAGGAAATGAAAACAACTCATTAAATCATACCTTACCAGGCATAAAGAAGCACCTGAGGTCAGGTTGCTCCATTTTTGTTTTGGTAAAGTTGCAGAATTGTTAGTGTATTTAATATTGAGATTGATTTTAGTGGAGAAGGGAACTGGAAGGTGTTTTTTTGTTGTTTTTGTTTGTTTTTATGGGAACTGGAAGTTTTCAAGCAGTATCTTTGAGAAAACAAGATGGGGATCTAATTACTGTCTGTTTTGGAAGCTATTTAGCTAAAAGTATGATCAGTTCATCTAGAGCAACAGGAGAGATGGTAGGATAGTTAGTGTATGGGTAGAGAGTCAGGAAGGTTAAATATGTAAAAATGTAGAAACAGTTAGGACATGAATAGAGGCTTTTCATGAGCGTTAAGTCAATATTTGATTTTCCCCCAAGATTTATTTTTATGGGGCTAGGGAGATGGTTTAGTGGTTAAGAGGGTTTGCTGCTCTTGCAAAGAACCTGAGTTCTGTCCCCAGCATCAGGGTCAGGCAGCTATAGCTGCTTGTAACTCAAGCTCCAGGAGATCTGGCACCCCTTTGTCCTCCTTGGACTTTTGCATACACATTGCTTGCTCATATATTATATTTATATTATTACTTGTGTGCACTCGCCGCCGCCACTCTCACAGAAATCAGAAGGCACTTGTTGCTCTTTACTGTTGAGCTGTTTTTTCCTCTCTACTAATTGATATTTGTAAAGTCATTATTATTGAATACAGGTACTTAGTACACTTTAACTAACTACTTAGTGATCCCTTCAGTCACTACAGCTATATCACTTGGAGAGAGAACTGTAAGATTTTATGTTTGAAATTGTGAAAGTTTGTATTGCTTGTGAAATGACAGTGTGATTCCTATAGCTAGTTTATTTTACTCAACCTTGTGAGTAATATTCTGGAAATACTAGCTTTTCATCAAAGTCAGGTGAATGAGTCCAGAACTTCTAGGTAAGTCATCTTTTCTTTGCCATTTGCTGGCCACCACAAGTGCCACCTACCTAGAATATCCCAGAAAGACGAAGAGATTCATAGTTTAATCTGAAACAAGATTAAAAATTTTAAGGTCTCTGAGGTGTTTAGTTTTCTTCACTAAGACTGAGGTGGTTCTAGTGGAATTGTAACTGTGTACTGGAAAGTTGAATTCCTTATAAAAATACTGGGTAGAAGTAGTAGAGAAATTACATATAAGTGAAGTAATTATAGCTGCAGGATTGATTGTAAACCTGGGGCAGATCACATGAATTTTGTAGAAAGTTGGAACCAGAAAATACTACTTGGGAAGTCTTTCCAGATTCTCACTGACTTTGAGTATGTATATTTCATTCCTATTTTGAAACAAGACACAGAAAACTAGGGGCTGGAGACTTGGCTCAGCAATTATAAATGTTTACTATTCTTTCAATGGACTGGAATTCAGTTGCCAGCACCTACATGAGATGGGTCACAACTGCCTGTAAGTCTAGATCCAGGGAATTATACACCTTCTTCTGGATTCTCTGGATACCTGCACTCACATGTCCCTCATTCTCATAATTAAACATTATGAAAATAAGTTTTTAGGGGACTGGGGAAATGGTTGTTCTTTCAGAGGACCCAGCCTTATTCCCAGTACCGCCCACAAGACAGCGAACATTTGTAACCCAGGGGAATCTGACACCCTCCTCTGGTCTCCTCTGGTACCAGACATGCATGTGCTATGTAGACATCTATGCAGGTAAAACACTCAGAACAAAAAATTTGAAATGCCCTTTAAAAAATACAGGAAATTGGGGTTGGAGATTTGGCTCAGTTGTAGAGTGCTTGCCTAGCAAGCACAAGGCCCTGGGTTGGATCCTCAGCTCCACAAAAACAAACAAACAAACAAACAAAAACCAGGAAATTAAATTCAGTATAAGTTTAGTGTATGAGCCCAGAACATCTTTTAGAGAGATAATGGTTGATGGAGAGTCTGCTCACTTCTGCCTCCTTAGCACTGAGATTAAAGGTGTGCCACCACCTCTTGCTTTTTTATTTTACATTTTTACTTGTTTTGTATATGTGAATATGTATGTGCTATGGGCACGTGTGTAGAGAGAGGTCAGAGGAAAACCTGTGGAAATCAGTTCTGTCATGTGGGTTCTTGGTTTTGAATTCAGGTCCTAAGGTTTAACAAAAAGTACCCTTATCTGCTGAGCCCCTTCTCACTGGCCTTAGCTCCCAGTTGTTAGAATTCTGGAGGCATTTCAAAAATCACTTTATTCTGATTTTAGTCTTTTTATTTTCTAACATTCTTAATTCTAATTCATGATCAATTGAAAGTACTTCGGTTGTGATTCTGAAAAAAATGTTATTATTAAAGGTTTTACTATGTTGTATCTCCGGCTGGCCTTGAACTCTGGATCCACTGGCTTCTACCTTCTAAAGTGCTGGGATAAGAGGTGTAGGCTACTATGTCTGGCTAGATTGTAATTTTGATCACTGTAAATAGTGACTCTTTTGGCTCTTTTAATGTTTCATTTTAAATTCAATGAATTTTAAAAGTGTTTGTATCCACCTGATAAACATTTGTCTAGCCTTTTACTTTTGACTTTTCAAAGTCTCATTTTTAGGTTTATCTCACGTAGACCCCATGTTAGATCAAAGTCTTTTTTGGACCCAATTTAAGATGCTTTCACTCATTCACATAATGTGTATGTGGGTTTACTTCTGTAATATTAGTCTTTTTGTTGTTGTTTGTTACCTGTGATTGGTTTGGTTTTCATCATCTTTTAAAACTATTTGTTTGTTTGTTCTCATTTCTCTCATCTTACAAACATACTTTATTTCATTTTATTTAGGATACCATCAATTTTTAAATTATTTTGTAATAGAGCTAACATGTAGTAAACTGCTAACATGGTTAAATGCTGTTAAACCATGATATATCATCAGCTGAAATATGCATGCTGATTTCAGATAAACTAAAGGGTGCATTTTAGAACTGATGAACTTGGTAGTTAGTATATGTGTGGTTATTACTGTAAAGCAGAAGCCTTAATACACTTAAGTCTAATATATTTATCAAGTAGATTTTCCAAAAATGGTTGAGTGCTGTATTCTCAGCATTCTTACGTTGAAAATACTGTTCATGGCTTTCAAAGTGAAAGTATGTTATGTTTGGTTACAGAATTTGGAGCTATGTTTTCCTTCTCTTAATACCCAACAGACTGTTCCCCTATCTTTTGGTATATAGGGTTACTGTAGAGAAGTCTGGGGCCAGCCTGACTGTTTTTTTCCCTTTGTAGGTGACCTACTTCTGCCTGGGTATTGGCAGATTTCTTTCTTTATCCTTGAAGTTCAGTAACTTCATCAGAATGTATCTCGGTCTTGGTGTGGTTCTCTATTACATTTTCCTGTTAATGGTAAGCCATTTCAATCTGGGTTCAGGAAAGTTTCTTAGCTATCTTTTAATATGCTTTAATTTTTAGATTTATTTCATAAGCATCAGTTTTATAATTGTTCATCTTCATATCCTGTTTTCAATTTCATTATTTTCTAAATGCTTCTGTTCTGTTTTGATGTATGTTATTTTGTTGATAATCTCTCTTAATTTCATTCTCATCAATATCAAGACTGCTATTTAGTATTTATAATTGTGGTCCCTCCCACCCCCCCCCCCCCCCCCCCCCTTTTTTTTTTTTTGCTAGTGGCTTCACTATTTCATTCAGTTTTTGTTATGTATGTCTGAGCAGGCTTTTTACTTTACCTTTTTTATTTACAAATGCTTTTACTGCTTGTGGTGAAAAAGGTAAAGCTATATTGTTTGAGAAGATGGGTTCAAAACAGTTGCAGAGTAGCCATGTCAAAATCTCTTCTCCAAGAACACAAAATAAATGGTTAATAAATGGTTTTGATCTAGGCTGTGCCAGATACTGTGCTTTGTTAATGACATGAGATCTGGAAAAAGCTTAATGATAATTCTTTCTGAAGTTATATAAACTGCTTTTTGCACAAAGTAGAATTCTGTTTGCCATGTGTGTTTCTGTGTATTAGGAAAGAATATTTTACTTATAAGGTTATTTTTTTGTTTAATAGTTTACCATGTAGAGTAGAAGATGGTGATGAATGTGCTCCTGGTCTTTATTCAGAGTTGAAGGCAATAGTGGACACTGGGACTATGGCACGTTGTGGTTAATGAGTGAGATTATTATTGTGACTTTAAATAAAAAAGGACATCTCACCTGTTGATGGAACAGGGCCACCCATGAGCAAGTTGTGTTCATTCTGTCTGTCTCCTTTCCTCTTGGATGCAAACATTTTGTTGTTGTTGTTACTGATGATATTAGCAGGCATTATGCCAGAGTTTTGCATATGGAGATTATATAATATCAGCAAATTCCTCAGTAGTTTCAGAGTGTAAATTGTGGCTCATCTCCATCAATTACACTTGTCAGACTTTCTTAAGGATTCCAAACTATTGTTCTTAATAATCAATAATGGGTTTCTTTCTATGATGTTACCTTTAAAAAACAAACAAAAACAATTATTTAGTTCATTAAGCATTTATTGTCAGAGATAATAGATCCTGGGGCTTCAGTAAACAAAAGTTCCTATTCCTTTAGAGTTAGCAGTCTAGGTGGAGTAAGGTAGTTAAATGTGACTAATAGAAAGTAGTAGAATACTAAGTGGAAAGTGAAAGAAGAAAAGGGAATAAAATTTCCTAAGAGTAAGAGAGTTTTAATTAAAGTTAGGGTGACATTTGATGACTGTTCAATGAGTGAGTGGATATTTAAAGGATACAACAAGCTCAGCATCTACAAAGGGAGATTTGCTTAAGTATTGCAGGAAAATGAAAGAGACAGTAGCTGAACCCAGAGACAGAAGGTTGGAATGGGATGCTGGTAAATTCTGAAGGACATTGTTAGGCCTTTACCAAGTGAGGTCAGGCTACTCTACTAGTAGCAGCAGGATTTGGATTTATAGAGTTTGCTCTGGTTACTAGATTGATCATAGAAACAATAAGGAAGGTATTTTTGCCTAGCACCTCAGTATACCCATTTAAGCAAATGTTTATAACTTAAAACTTTCCCCCCTTCTCCCTGAGGCAGGGTTTCTCTGTGTAGTTTTTGGAGCCTGTCTTGGAACTCACTCTGTAGACCAGGCTGGCCTCGAACTTACAGAGATTAACCTGCTTCTGCCTCCTGAGTACTGGGATGTGCCACCACTGCCCGGCCCTGAAACAAAACTTTTACCAACAATATTACTATTTTATTTTTGTTTTCTGTTAGGAAAAAAACTGGTGAAATCACAGTAGATTTGTTTGATTGCACACAGCCCTGATTTAGGAAGTAAAATTAGGGTTGTATATGTAAGCAAAATGAACAAAATGTAAAATTACAAAGAATAAAAGCTTGGGGTTAGGGATTTAGCTCAGCGGTAGAGTGCTTGCAAGCGCAAGGCCCTGGGTTCGGTCCTCAGCTCTGAAAAAAAAAAAAAAAAAAGAATAAAAGCTCAAAAAAAAATCAATATTATGTATGTCAGCTTAAAAAATTCAAATAACCAAATACCTGTAATTAAAAATGCCTGCTACTAAAGAGTGCTGCTCCTTAGGGACAACTGCTTTCATAAAACCTTTTTGGTTCAGATTTCCTGGGGGAGTTTAACTCTGTTTCTAAATAATATGTTTACAGTGTTTGTTCATTCATTCATTTTTTTTTATTTTATTTTCTCTCTCTCTCTCTCTCTCTCTCTCTCTCTCTCTCTCTCTCTCTTTCTTTCTTTCTTTCTTATTATGTAGCTTTGGAGCCTGTCCTGGACTAGCTCTGTAGACCAGGCTGGCCTCAAACTCACAGAGATCCCCCTGCCTCTACAAGTACTGGGATTACAGGCATGCGCCACCACCACCGCCCGGCTATTTTTTTTATTTGATTTGGTTTTGATTGTGGGTTTTGTGTGTGTGTGTGTGTGTGTGTGTGTGTGTGTGTGTATTTTTTTTTTTTTTTTTTTTGAGACAGAGTTTCTCTGTGTAGCTTTGGAACCTCTACTAGAACTTGCTCTGTATATTAGGGTGGATTCTCCTGAGTGCTGGGAATCAAAGGTGTTCACCACAACTGCCCTGCTCAGTGTTTATTTTGTTGGTTTATCAATTTTATAGACATTCTCTTTGACTTCTTGCTAATGGCCCTGTAGTCTTTAAACTTTTCCTCTGAAATTTAAAAAGCCAGGCCTCCTTTCTCTTTTTCTCCTTTCCTTTCTTTCTTTCTTTTTTTTTTTTTAATCTTGAGACAAGGGTGTAGCCTTTGTTGGTTTAGAACTCCCTATGGATACCAGACTGGCCTCCATCTCAGAGCTCCACCTCTCTCTTGAGGGCTGGGATTAAAGATTTTACCACCGTGCCCGGGTCTTCCTTCTTTTAACTTAGAAATATAACACAGGTTAACTAAGTACTTCACTACTGAGCTCTCCAGTTTCTACTTTCTCATTTTTTATGGCTATTTATGCATGCAAATTTTGTATTTTCAGTCAACATTATCTTCCAAGGTCCTACAGAACAGCCCACTGAACTCTTAACATTCAGTGGTTTTTCTAGCCAAAGTTCCAAAGTCCTTCTACAATCCTCCCCCAAACACGGTCAGTTTTATCACAGTAATATTCCATTATTCTGGCACCAGCTTGTCTTAGTTAGGGTTGCTATTGCCACCTATAGGTGATGAAACACCATGACCAAGTAACTTGGGGAGGAAAGAGTATTTATTTGGCTTCCACTTTCATATCACAGTTCATCAAAAGAAATCAGGACAGGAACTCAGAGCAGGAACCTGGAGATGGGAGCTGATTCAGAGGCCATGGAAGGGTGCTGCTTACTGGCTTGCTCCTCATGGCTTGCTCAGCCTTCTTTCTTATGGAACCCAGGACTACCAGCCTAGGGGTGGCCCCATCCACAACTCCCCCATCAATTACAAGAATATTGACATAGAAGCAGCACAGCTTACTTTGTACCTCTTATGACCAGGGAACAGGATAGGGAATTCTGGCCATGATTTTGGACATTGCTATATCTCTTGTTAGTTAATATTTGTTAATTTACTGGACATTTATTTTTATGTTAATTGAATCATTCAACTCAAGGAACGCTTTTTAAAAATTCCCAAAAGGCATTGAAGTGCTTTTACAGATACTTCAGTATGTTAGGCAAGTATCCTAGGTGAGTATCCTATAATTTCAACTTGTACATTTACTTAAAAAATTAATTTGTGAAACATTTCTTCTAAGTTTGTTTTACATGTTGTCATGCTCTAGCTCTTAGCAGGGCAGCCAGAATAGCCACCATTATTCCACTGGAGGCCTTGTGTTCCTCACTCTGTAAAAGAATGGCTTGCAAGTTAGGGGAATTTAATGTTTTGGATCCATTTGGAGTTATTTCTGCTATGTCTTTAACAATGAGACTAAATTGGATCTTTCACATAGCAAGAAGCTCCACAGAAGCCACAGGAAGAACTCACATAGACATATATCTACATAAATAAAAAAAGAACATCTTTGCTCAGGCTGACCTGAAACCTAACTGTGTAGCTTAGCTTTGCATTGGAGACCCTTCTGGTTTTAACCTCATCAGTGCTGGTATTACAGGCATGAACCACCACATCTAGCTTTTAAAAGTCATTTTTATGGCCGGGCAGTGGTAGCACACGCCTTTAATCCCAGCACTTGGGAGGCAGAGGCAGGAGGATCTCTGAGGTCGAGGCCAGCCTGGACCACAGTGAGTACCAGGAAAGGCACAAAGCTACACAGAAAAACCCTGTCTACAAAAACAAAAACAAACAAATAAAAATCATTTTTATGTATATAGTTCATGGCCAATATTTTTAATCCTAGCACCTAGGGAGGCACAGGCAGAGACAGACATATCTCTGAGTTAAATGCCAGGTTGATTAGCCAGGTCTAGGTCAGCAATTGCACTTAACTACTGAGGTATCTCTCTAGCCCTATATTTTAATTTATTATTTGTCTATGTATGTGCATATGAAGAGGCCAGAGGACAACCTTCAGAAGTAAGGTCTTCTCTTTCTGCCATATGGGTTCCAGAGATTGAACTCAAATATCAAATAATCAGGCTTGGCAGTAAAAAACACCTTTACTTGAGCCTTTTAACATTCAAAAGTAGTATTAAGTGAGAAAACTCAGGAATGAAAGAGTCTCAAGTTCTGAGTGAGGAGTAAATGGAATGGTTGGGTGAAATTCCAAGAACATATTCAGGTGTTCCATGACACTTACTACTAGGAAGGCATTAACCCATGTCTACTTAACCCAGATAGGGAGAGTACTGATGACAGCTCAGAGTGCAGATACCAGCAAAGTCCAATTTGAAATCACTTACAGGAATATGGGTGAGGGCTTATTTATAGGAGCATATATGATTCAGAAGATGTTTTATCACCAAAGCCCACCCAGCATGAGTGACAGCTCATGAAAGCTGTAAACCTGGAGCTCACTGTACAACCTGCTGGCAGCTCAACTGGTTGGAGAGTGTCTTCTGGTTTCTTCTGGGCAGATACGTTAGTTCCTGCCTCATCTATGTTACTCAGCAGTCTTTACTGTTTATATACTCTTGGGAAAGGAGGGGCCTAATCTAGTCAGTTTCAGGCACTTACTGAAGGTGTTTTAAGTTTACTCCAGAGTTTAAGGAGCTTTCCTGTTGGATGCAATGTTTCACTTCCCTATAAATGTTTTAAAATACCCTGTTGTCTCACCCTTTTCACATTCCATATCTTAAGAGTTTCTCTCCAATTTGGAAAGTTGTAATATAGGAGGAAGCTGTTAGATACCTCGAATGTCAGGAGTCCAAATCAATAGGGGATAAACAGGATTGCGATGTTAAAAAAAAAAAAAAGGAGAAAGTTTGGTCTGTCAAAGAAATTTGGTTACACCCCATGAGAAAACAGAGGCTCAGAAAAAGCTTTTTCTTTTTTAAAAGTTCTAGTAAAATATTCATACCATACATTCTCCTGTTTTGAAGTATATAAGTTTGGCATCAAGTATGTTCATAAAGTCCGTACAGTTGTCACTAGCATCTAGGAAGATTGTTGAATGCAGAAAATTATTTGATGAAAGTGTTACTTAAGGAGCTGGGACTGTAGCTTAGGTAGAATGCTTACCTAAATCTGAGGACTAACCCAGTAGGAGGAACTGAAGTTCAAGGTCATATTATGCTACACAGTGACTTGAGCTACATGAGACCCTGACTCTTATAAAAAAGTTTCTTAGCTTGGCAGGCATGGTAGTATACACCTTTAATCCCAGCATTTGGGAAGCAAAGGCAGGAAAATCTCTTGAGTTTTGAGGCCAGCCTGGTATACGTAGTGAGTTCCAGGCTTCGAGGGATACAAGACCCTATCTCAAACACTTGTCTCAAAAATTGCTTAAGTTTTTTTTTTTTTGGTTTGTTTTTTTTTTTGTTTTTGTTTTTCTTTCTTTGAGTTATTGGAGTAGTTTTCCCTTTCTTACTTACTCTAATATGGTGGCCTATTTAAATTATTGGAACATATGTATTTCCACATGTGTTCCCACTAGAAGTTTTTGAAACTTACTCCCCAAACTTCATATCCTTTGTACTTTTGTAAAAAAATCAGTACTTTTAAAATAAATTTTATTCCCTCACTAAAATGAAATGTGTTTGAGAACAATGACTTTTGTCATATTCTTGATGTCTAACCAATGTCTAACATTCAAATAAATTGTTATAAATTAGAGAAGAACCAAAGGAAAAATTGGAGACATAAAGTATTCATTAAAATTATTTTTTAAATTTGAAGTTGGGTGTAGTGGTGCACATCTTTAATCCCAGGACATAGGAGGCAGAGGTAGATGGCTAAGTTCGAGGCCAGCCTGTTCTACATAGTGAGTTTGAGGATATATGGGCTATGTAAAGAAATTCTGTTTCACAAACAATAAAACAAAACTGGAAGGGATCCACCTCCCTCTGCCTCCCAGGAGGTGTCAGGAGTATAGGTGTGCATTAACACATTAGAATTTAAAAGGTCCGTTTTTGTTGAGATTGTATATTCATTTTTAATATTTTTGTTATATTATCTGTGTATTAGTTTTCTGTTGCTGTGATGAAGCAACTTCAAGAAGGAAGAATTTATTTTGACTATTGTTCCAGAAAGAGTATAATGTCAAGGTTGTGGGGGTGTGGAGCATGGCAGCAGAAAAGCCAAATTTGGAAGTCCAGAGACCACAGCTTTATTCAAAAGCAGGAAACAGAACAAGAGCAAATGCAAGGGAGGCGATGTTACATAATATCAAAAAGTCACTCCTCAGTGATGTGTATTCCAACAAGATAACATCTTGTGAAGTTTTCATAACATCCCCCAAACAGCAACATCAACTGGTGACTGTGTTCATATGTATGTATTTGTGGAGGTCAGCTTGTGGAAGTTGGTAGGTAGGTACTCTCCTTCTACTATGGTTTCAGGGATTGAACTCAGATCATCAGGCTTGGTGGCATCCCACTGAGCCTGAGCCCACTACCTCAAATTCACTTTTAATATTTCCATGTTTAATAATTATTTTCTGTAGTTACCTGGAAAAAAACCTATTTCAGTTATGCTAACTTTTAGTTTATATCAGTGACCTTTAAATATTTTTGTAGTATTTTTTTTTTTTTTTTAAACCAGGGATTGAGTGGGAGTGGGGAGTGGTGGAGGGGTGGTGGCGGCGGTGGTGGCGGTGGTGGTGGTGGCTGCGGCGGCACACACCTGTAATCCCAGCACTCAGGAGGCAGAGGCAGGTGGATCTCTGTGAGTTCAAGGCCAGCCTGGTCTACAGAGTTAGTCCAGAACAGGCTCCAAAGCTACAGAGAGACCCTGTCTCAACAAAACAAAAACCCAAAAACCAAAAACAAACAAAAACAAAAAAAAACAGGGATTGAACCTAGGTCTTTAAACATGCTAGGCAAATTTGCCAGATATACAGCTACTCTGTCCTTCCCCATTCTTTTCCTTTTCTTTTACTCTTTCCTTATTTATCCCTCCCTTTTCTCTCTCTCTCTCTCTCTCTCTCTCTCTCTCTCTCTCTCTCTCTCTCTTTTTAATGTGGAGCTGAGGATAGAACCCAGGACCTTGAGTTTGCTAGGCAAGTGCTCTATCACTGAGCTAAATCCCCAACCCCTCCCTTTTCTTTTTATACAAGGTCTCAGTAAATTGCCCAGGCTGGGTTTGAATTAATTCTGTCTAGGTAGGACCTGAACCTCCTTCAGACCTCCCTAGTTGCTGGGATTATAGGCCTGTATGTTTCACAATGTCCACCTATAAATTTCTAAAAGTTAATTATATATTAAGAATTATTTATTGTTACTGTGAGTGTTTGCCTGCACAAATGTATGTATATGTACCATGTATGGGCCTAGTGTCCAAGGAAGCTAGAAAAGAGCATTGAGTCCTCTGATACTGGAGTTACAGGTGGTTGTGAGTTTCTGTGTAGGTGCTGGGTACTATGTAAGAGCAACAAGGACCAGTGTGCTATCTGTTCAGTCGGTCTCATTTATTAATTAAAAAATACTTTAATAATAATAATAATAAGGTTGGAAATGATGGTCATTAATCTCAGCATTTGGGAGACAGAGGCTGGTGGGTCTTTTGAGTTCAAAGCCAACTAGGGCTATATAGTGAAACCTTGTCTCAGTAAAAAGTGTCACATTTAAAAGTGTGTGTGTGTACACACATACATACCATTGCACATGTGTGCACGTAAAAGAACTTCTTAAATAATTTAGGGCTTGCTTTGCAAATTCTTTTATTTTATCTCCTCTGTAACTATGAAGATATTGGATAACTATTGCTTTATTCACAGTGCTCAGCAGTGTCCCTGTTTATTGTGGCTATTAATCTGTGGGACAGAATATCACTTTAGTTTTCAGAAAATTGTGCCCTGTGCAGATCATCTTCCTTTTCTCTTGCATAGAAACAAACCCCTACCCCACCCCACCCACCACCACCTCTCTGTGTATTCCTGGCTCTCCTGGAACTCACTCTGTAGACCAGGCCAGCCTTGAACTCAGAGATCCACCTGTCTCTGCCTCCCAAGTGCTGGGATTAAAGGTTTGCGCCACCATCACTGGCTAACAGAAATAATCTAATGTGTGCTTATTTAGGGCTTTGTTCATTGTTAAGCTGCTTTGATTTTCACACATACATTTTGTGCACTATGATCACTTCTGTTGTCTTCTTTCCCTTCCCCTACTGCTTGTTTCCTTCCTCTTCTCAAATAATACCCCTTCTATTTTCATATTGTACAAACACATGCAAATGTGTTGACTTGTACATATACTTACATCATATAAAAGCTAGAGAGATCTCTAAGATAAAGCATTAAATATTTATCTTAGTTTAGCTTATTTCGCTCAGCACCATGAGCTCTATTTCCATTTATTTTCTTGTAAACTACTAATTTCATTCCTTTAAAAAAAAAGTTACTGTGGGTGGATGTTTTTACGTGTGTACTACAGAGTACCACTGGAGGTCAGAGAACAACTTTGTGGAGTTGGCTTTCTTCTCCACCTTCATGTAGGTTTTGCTTATCAAATTCACTGTTAGGGTGGTATGATAAACACTTCACCCCTTGAGCCATTTCATCCTTCTTTATAGCTGAATAAAGTTTCATTGTGTAGACATGGAATTTTACATTTCCTTTGTCTTCACTGATGGACATTTAAGCTGAATTGCATTTTACATAGTGAACGGTACTGCAGTACATATTGTGTGTGCTGTTTTAGATTCCTTTGGGTATATGCCTAGGATGATATACCTGGATCGTGTATATGGTAGTTATATATGGGGGTTTTGAAGAACCTCCACACTTCTTTTACATTGGCTACATTAGTTCTTATTTTCATGTTGTTTGTCTTAAACTTTATTTTTTTATTTCTTGTTTCATGTGCTTTCCTAGGTCTCTTACCATGTTTTCTTAGGCCTTTTACCTTTATTCAGTTGTGTTTTTACATGGTGTCTCATTTTCAAAGCTTCTTAATAGGGAGAGGGTACACAGTACTTTTCAGTAAAGGTTATATTGATAGCATATATAACATTTCTGAATAGGCCGAACTCTTTAACTACTAGAAAGTGCATAATGGATAAAATAAATCATGATTTGAATCACAGAAATATATTATTACTACACCGTAGGTAAAGGTTTGAAAACGAATTTAAAACATTGTAGGGTGATATGCCAGAGAGAGTGAATCAATGCCATTATATATTCATTACTTTCCTTGTGGCTGTGACCAGTAACCTGACAGCAAAAGCAGTTTATGGAAGGAGAAATTATTTTGTTTGGATCATGGTTCTATTTATTTTTTCCCTTTTCCTTTAACCTCCATCCCCCCTTTCATGGTTTTAAAGAGTATATACTTCCTCATAGTCTGGAAGACACAGTGATTGTGGCAGGGAGATAGATCTAGAAGCTGAGGCTCCTCATAGCTTAAATTGATTGGGAACCAGAGCCTTCAGGCCAGAACCAGAAGTGAATAATTACCTTCAAAGCCTATCCTCACCAACCCACTTCTGCTAGCTAGCCACAGTCCCCATGTTTCCACAACTTCTTAAAACTGCACCACCAGCTGGTGGCCAAATGCTCAAACACATGAGCCTGTGCATGACGTTTCATATTTTTAAGCCATAATAGTGTATAATAGCTGTTCCTGTACTGTCTTTCCTGCTACTTTTCTCTTTGGAAGCTATCTTGTGTTGAAGCTGGTATGGCCTGAAGCTTAGTGTATTTTGTTTATTTTGGTTTTTGGTTTTTGTTTGTTTGTTTTTGTTTGTTTATTTGTTTGTTTTTGTTTTGAAACAGGGCTTCTTTGTGTACCAGGTCCACCGGCTTCTGCCTTAAGGACTGCACCACCATGCCCAGCTTGATATTTTTTTAAAATAGATTTATTTATGTGTATGACTGGAGTGCCTGCATGTATGAATATGCACCACATGTGTGTGGCCAAAAAAGGTTATTGGGTCCCTTGGAGCTGTGGTTACAGATGGTTGTGAGCTGTCACATGGTGTTAGAACTGAACCTGGGTCCTTTGCAAGAGTAGCGTGTACTCTTAATGTGTTTTATCATCTCTCCAGCCCTCAGGGCTGTCTTGTCTGTTTGTCTGTCTGTCTCTCTCTCTTAAAAGAATTATCTTACTTGGATGTATGAGTGTTTTGCCTGCTGAGCTGTTTGTTGGCGGAGTTTCTCTGTCCTGGCAGTAACTCCCAAATTTCCACACAGAGACTTATTATTAATTATAAATGCTTGGTCGATAACTTAGGCTTGTCTTCAGCCATCTCTTGCAACTTACATTAACCATTTCTGTTAATCTATGTGCTGCCCTGAGGCTCGTTTACCTCATCTATGAATCTCCCCTGCTGCTTCTTCCATGTCTGGCTTGAGACTCCTCAGACTCCACCCTTGTTCCCAGCATTCTCCCTGCCCCCCAAAATCCTCCCTAGCTATTGGCCAATCAGCTTTTTATTAACAATGAGAGCAACACATTTTCAGTGTACATACAGCACGATTATTCCATAGCACTGAGCCATTGCTCTGGCTCCCTCAACAACGGTGCTTTAAAAATGCATATATTTATATTTATGCCAGTCTTTGCTTTATGTATTGTCTCTTTATATTTCTATGAATATTCTACAGTTGCATGAAAATAGATTACTTAGTCATACAAGTATTTTTACCTTATTGTTTCAAGTTATATTTCTGTGTAGGTGACTGTCATTCTGTCTTATGTGATTTTTTTCGTGTCACATCAATAAAAAATTGAGCCAAAATACTTTGGTACTTATCAATTTAATTTTTAAATTAAATTTAACAAGAAAAAAAGCCAGCCATGTAATATAAAACACTTCCTTTTGGGAGTGACAGAAATTGAAATTAAGTTTAGGGGGAAAAAGGAAATTTGTCTCTTAACCAAATTTATTGGGGATAGGAACAATACCAAATATAGCAGACCAGAATTCTGTTCTGACTTCCCTTGTTTCTTCCTTTGCTTGTTCATCTTGGGGTTTCATTTTCTTTTCTTTTTACTCTTTCTTTTTTTTCCCCCCCCTTTTTTTTCTTGAAATGTTTCTCTGTGTAGCCCTGGCTGACCTAGAACTCACTCTAGACCAGGCTGTCCTGGAACTCTGAGATCCATCGGCCTCTGGGATTAAAGGTGTGTACTGCCACTGCCCAGGCAGGGGCTTCATTTTCCCTATAGATAGCAGCTGTAATTTTTGTCAGCTCAGTCTTTAATGCCACGTTTTTTCTTATGGGCTATGATTCAGGGAGGGGCTTGTAGCAGTTCTCATTAGAAACAAATAGTTTTGGGGCTAGAGAGATGGCTCAGCAGCTAAGAGCACTGGCTTCTCTTCCAGAAGACCCGGGTTCAATTCCCAGCACCAACATGGCAGCTCACAACTGTCTGTAATTCCCGTTGCAGTGGATCCAACACTCTCACACAGACATACATGCAGGCAAAACACCAGTGCATGCCCCCCCTTTTTTTCTTTTGAAGATGAATTATAGAAAAAATAATTTGAATGATATTTGAAGCTGGCTAGTATTTATCTCAAAGAGGGTTGGGGAGATAAAGGTTTGTTCTTGAGATTATAAAGAACACTGGGGGCTGGAGAGATGGCTCAGAGGTTAAGAAGCACTGAATGCTCTTCCAGAGGTCCTGAGTTCAATTCCCAGCACTCACATGGTGGCTCACAACCATCTGTAATGAGATCCGGTGCCCTCTTCTGGCCTGCAGCCATACATGCTGTATACATAATAAATAAATAAATCTTAAAAAATGTATTTCATAGGCTATAGGAAGATAATAGATAACTAACATTTACTAAACCCTAAGATGGGACAGTATTTTGCACTACAGTGTTGTTTTTCTTTAAGGAAATGGCTCTGACAATAAATAGCATGAGAGGACCCCATTTTGGATTCCCTGCAGGTACTTGAAGTCTGGGTGCATGTCTTTAAACCTATGCTGCAGGAATGAAACTGAATTGAGCTGTGGAGCTCATTGGCTAGGAGCTTAGTGAGAGACTGTCTCAAATAATGTGAACAGTTGAAATCACCAGTTGTTGGCCTTTGTCTCTGAGACTCAAGCACTTAGACACACACACACCTTTTCTTTGTTTTGCAACACTACTATGGGTTTTATCCTACTTTGTGGGTAAGAAAAATGAAACTAAAGAGAAAGAAATCACTTAATTTGACAAGACTAAGGAGACTTGGAATGCAAACTCAGACCTGACCACACCACACACTACACATCACATCTTAAACTCTGGCCAAAATTTCCTATAGTGAAGTGAAATTCAGACTTTCCCAAATGTCCTATCTAAAAATAATCAGTGGTGTCAAAGTAGGTTTATATTTAGGTCAGACTATGTATATACACACACGTATATATATATATACATATAGTGTTAGGAGTTTTCTGTCTCTAGGAATTCCTACTGCATCAAATCTCAGCAGAGAAACATTCTGATGATGTATTTAAGCATAAGCTGCAACATACCAGGGCTTAATATGAGACAAACATGTATTCATTGGTACATGTTTAGAAAGCATAAAAGTTACTTAAGTTTGTAGGAACATAGAATGAGAATTTAGATAACTTTAACAATAGAGCAGCTTGCTGGCAGCTTGCCAGGCGGTGGTGGCACATGCCTTTAATCCCAGCACTTGGGAGGCAGAGCCAGGCGGGTCTCTGTGAGTTTGAGGCCTGCCTGGGCTACCAAGTGAGTTCCAGGAAAAGCACAAAGCTACACAGAGAAACCATGTCTTGAAAAACCCAAAAAACAAACAAACAAAAAACAGAGCAGCTTTTAAAACAACTTTTTATTGGTTCTTTGTTAATTTCACATCTTGCACCCCAATCCCACTCATCTCCCTGGCCCTCCATATTCACCCTCTGCTGTTGCAACCTCTCCAAAAGAAAACAAAAAAATAAAAGTGATAAAAAAATAAAAAGTGAAAATTAAAAAACAAAAAAATCCATCTCACTGTAGAAGCTGTGGTGTGTCATGATGTCTCACCCAGTCTGTCCTTTTGCCCAAACAGCTTTACTTGTAAACTTTAATTACAATGAGTCATTGGTATGAGGTTTGAGACTTCTGGCATCTGTTACACTATCAATACTGGATCCATACCAGGACTCCTCTTGGATAGATATCCTGTTGTTGCCCTGTGTCATGGAGATCCTGCAGAGCAGCTTTATTTAACCAGAGAGGTGGTGTATCAGGGTCTGGAATACCATGGTCAGGGGGTCTAAGCAGCATATAATATTGCAGGTGGTAGGAAATATGGCCATAAATGTTGTCAAGCAAATCCTTTTGGCAGAATATTGGATGGAAAGCCTTTACAGATATGGTATTGGATTGGTTTTGCTTGTCTTCTCCATGTCCCACATGTCTTTTGGTTAGGAAGTCAGCTCTCTGTAGCTATGACTTACTTAGTATAAAGAAAAATATTTGGGGTTGGGAATTTAGCTCAGTGGTAGAGTGCTTGCTTGCCTAACAAGCGTAAGGCCCTGGGTTCAGTCCCTCAGCTCCAGATTTAAAAAAAAGAAAGAAAAAAGAAAAATATTCTAATTGTAAGCAGTTTTAATGTTGATTATAAATCTTTAAAGATGATTAGATTGGATCTTAAAAATCTGTAGTAGATATGTAATAGAATCTTCATAATTGTTTGTTGGTGTATCACTATACTATCTTAGTTACTTTCCTATTGCTGTGATAAAACACCATGACCAAGACAGCCTATAAAAGGAAGTGTTGAATTGGTCTTATAGTTAGTTCCCGAGGGTTGTTAGGATTCATAATGGTGGATTAAAGGCAGGGTAGCAGGAACACCTGAGAATTTAAATCTTGAATAGCAAGCAGGAGACAGGAGATACAGAGCTAACCTCAAAGTCCTGTCCCCCCCTCCCCCACTACACACCTCCTCTAATAAGGCCACACTTCCAAATCCTTTCCAAACAGTTCCACGAACTGGGAACCAAATATTCAAACATAAGCCTGTGAGGGCCATTCTTATTCAAACAACCACTGATATTTTTCCAATATTGATTAATTAATGAAGATAGAGGACAGGAATGCTTTTGGTAGTTATATTAACTAGATGTGTGCCAATTCCTGTGGCTTAAAGTGGAAAATTATTTTGATAAACCATATATTCAGAGTAACTACATAATATTTAGACAAAATATCTTATCTGTTACCTTAACAGTTCAAAGAATCAGACATAGTGGTATACTTCTCTAATTACAACTCTTTCTAAGATGAGGCAGGATTACAAAAATCAAGGCCAGCCTGGACTACATAGTGAGACTCTGCCTCAGAAAACCCAGAAGCATGCTGTGCAGTGGTAGTACACACCTTTGAAGGAATTATCATGAAAACATGATGATTAATCCTAGCACTCAGGAGGTAGAGGTAGACAGATCTCTGTGACTTCAAAGCTAGCCTGGTCTACAGAGCAAGTTTCAGGACAGCCAGGCTTACACAAAGAAACCCCACTCAAAAAACCAAAAAGAAAGAAAAAGAGAAAACTAGAAACATGCAAAAATGGGATGGGGGTGGGAGGGAGATTTCAGAAAGACTCTGCTATCAAATCAACATGGATCTCTAACTTGGTGTTGGTGGTGCATACCTTTAATCCCAGCACTAGGGAGTCAGGATAATAATAATGCATAATAAAAACAAACACTCCTTAGCTCTTCCAAGGGTTATCATTGCCCCACGGATGAAGTTTAAACTTAATATGGCTAACAAGGAGTCTTTACTTTCTAGATTTTGCCGTTTTGTCTTGTTTCATTTGTGTATCTTTGTTCAGTCATAGGCCCACCTCTTTCTTCATTGTAGATATTCTTCTATAAAAATCTTTTCCCTTCCCTTCTTTCCCTTTGAGGCAAGGCTTCACTATGTAGCCATGGTCATTTTGGAACTCAGAGATAACCACCTACCTCTGCTTCCCTTGTCCCAATAAAACATGTATGCCCCATTGTGCCTCGTTGTCTTTCTTTTACTTTTGAGACTGGATGTCACAATATAAACCTGTCTGGCTTCAGATTTGTATAGTTCTTCCTGCCTCTAAAGTTCTGGAATTATAGGTGTCTGCCACCACACCAGCTCCTTTTTTGGCTATTCATGATTGTTATATGCCCTTCTTTTGTACTGCTTTTACCCCCCTTTCTTGTATTACCTTTAGAGAGCATCTATTACATATTATCATCACTTGTATTTTTCTGGAACTAATGAACCCATGATAGTCAAATGCTAGGTAATACAGTATAGGGTGAAACTACATGAGTAGGATTTTTAGCAGAAGTCAAAGATTATTTAGTAAACTATTTAAGAAAGGCCTCAGAGACAGGAGGGTAGTACTTGAGCTAAACTTTGAAGGAATCATCATGACGACATGATGATGGTCATGCATCTGTACCTAACAGTCCATACCAGGGGCAAACCCTGCTGAAAGTGCCTTGCTTTTACATTATTTATATGAAATAAGCAATGGACACAGTATCATGCTAGTTAAAAAGAATCATGGAAAGTGTGTGTAAATGTTTCAGAATTTACATTGACAGAAGTGAGAAGCAGTGTTAAGTTTTCAAGGATAATTTACACTTATATGGCAATTTCTGAATTTACATCAATAATAAACTTTCACTAGACTTTTGCTGAGAAATGCAATAATGAGATAATCAGGATGGCTCAGTGAAGTGCTCAAGGTGGAAGCTTGAGGACTGAGTTTGGAGCCCCACACCATTTAAAAGCTTGGTGCAGTAATGTGTGTAGCCCTACCATTGGAGGGCACAGGTGGATCCCAGTGGACCACTAAACAGACAGTATAGCTGAAAAGGTTGGAAATGAGATAACTCATGTATAAAACGATTACCCATAATCCCTTGTGCCTTCACTACACCAAATTCTTGTCAACAGTAAAGTGCATATGTGTATTCTTTCCTAGTAGCCTACAACATAGTTGGGAATTGGTGAAAGATATGTATGCATAAACACAATAAGATTGAAGTATGTTTCATATCTTAATGGTATCCTTAAAACTTTATTCAAGGGGTGTGGTGGTGCATCCTTTTAATCCCAGCACTAGGGAGGCAGAAGCAGGCGGATGGATCTCTGAGTTCCAGGCCAGCTTGGTCTACAGAGTGAATTCCAGGACAGGCTCCAAAGCTACACAGAGAAACCCTGTATCAAAAAACCACTGGAGTTCGGGAAACTCTATTCAAAAGTGAAAACAGAAGGTTGGCGTTTTAAAATACAGTACTGATTTTTTTTTTATCTGTTTGCTTATTTAATTTGTAAAAATCTGTTCAAAGCCTGGAAAAGTTTGTGTTAAAATATAGTTTAATTCTTGACTTAACTCCTTTTTTTGGGGGGGGCTGTTGGAGTGTACATTAGTTATTATTATTATTATTATTATTATTATTATTTTTGGTTTTTCAAGACAGGGTTTCTCTGTGTAGCTTTGCGCCTTTCCTGGGACTCACTTGGTAGCTCAGGCTGGCCTCGAACTCACAGAGATCCACCTGGCTCTGCCTCCCTGCTAGGATTCAAGGCGTGTGCCACCACCGCCTGGCGTTACTTTTTTTTTTTTTTTTTAAAGATTTATTTATTTATTATGTATACAGTGTTCTGCCTACATGCATGCTTGCACACCAGAAGAGGACACCAGATCTCATTAGGGATGGTTGTGAGCCACCATGTGGTTTCTGGGAATTGAACTCAGGACCTCTGGAAGAACAGCCAGTGCTCTTAACTGCTGAGCCATCTCTCCAGCCCTGATTACTTTCTTGTTGCTGTGACAAAATAATTGATAAAAACAACTTAAGGTAGAAATATTTATTTCAGTTTATGTTTCATCAAGTGTGTTTATTGTGTAGTTTCCATCATGCCTGGGAAAGTGTAATAGCTGGAGTGTGATAGCAGTAAGGGAGGGAGTAGGAATCTTTTTTTTTTTTTTTTTTTTTTCCTGAGACAGGGTTTCTCTGTAGCTTTGGAGCCTGTCCAGGACTAGCTCTGTAGATCAGGCTGGCCTCGAACTCACAGAGATCCTCCTGCCTCTGCCTCCCGAGTGCTGGGATTACAGGCATGCGCCACCACCGCCCGGCAGGAGTATGAATCCTAATACTCTGCTAGCTGTCTCCTTTTTTTGTTTTTATGCAGCCTTTGAATTTTAGGTGGAAGTTTTCCTGTATCCCGCAGTCGCTGGGTCTCGAGAGAACACACAGAGGCTTACATTAATTACAAACTGTTTGTCTATGTCTCAGGCTTCTTGTTAGCTAGCTCTTTCATCTTAAATTAACTCATTTCCATTAATCTATATTTTGCCATGTGGCCATGGTGTTACTGGTCTGCTGACATATTGCTTTTTGGGCACAACCCATAGAAGGGTGTTAGCCACATTCCATGTTAAACTGTTTGGAAACATCCTCAGACATGCACCTAAGTGATTCCAAGTTGAAATAGGTTGAAAATGAAGATGGATCTGATATCAGCGTATGAAATTACAGTTGTTGAACTAACACTACCATTGACTGCTCAAAAAGTTAATGTGTTGTATTACACTTACTTCCATTATTAGATGGCCTGTCTTCAGAATGATGGCAAGTGGTATATGAGAATCATGTACCTGTTTAGATTTCTGGCAGGTCCTTTCTGAACTGCTCTTTCCCACGTTTTGTCCTCACTGCCCAATTTGAATCACTCAGCCCTCAGCTCTCTTGACAGATAAAATAATTGTTAGTTTTTCTGGTGACTGATACACATACATGAACATGTATATTCATTATCCATGAGTGTGGTGGTGGCTTTAAAGGTGATAGTATATTAAAATTCATCAAATTATATAGTTTACATAGATATAGTTTATCTAATGTCAGTTATGCTCCCCCCCCCCCCCCCCCAATAGGGTTTCTCTGTGTAGCTTTGGCTGTCCTGGAACTCCCTCTGTAGACTCATAAAGATCCACCTGCCTCTGCCTCCCAAGTGCTGGGATTAAAGGCTTGTGACACCACCGCCCGGCCAGTTATACTTTCTTAAAGCTATTTAAAAAATTCATGTGACATGCCCATTTCCAATAAGTCATTATTTTATTAAGCCCTGTTCATGTGACCCCTTAAGGCTTTCTACTCCATACCTGCTCTTTGATGATCCTTTGTTGGCCTTTGTTTCTCTATCTTGCTAGTTCCTTGTCTTTGTTATTTTCTGTCTTCATTATCCACTCTCCATGCCAAAGCACTATTTAGAAGAGATAAATCTCATGATGACATTCCTATTTCTGTAGGCACCAGCTGTTCTTAGAAAGCTATTCCTGTTGAAAGCTGTGGCAGACAGAGAGGTCAACACACACAAGCAGAAGAGATGGAGCCTCTTCTCTCTTTGTGTTCAGAGACTTATGGTCCACACAAAGAACTCCATCTGGAGATGTGTGTATCTAGAAGCATCATGGCAGATAAATAGTTGCTAGTGTAAGTAAGAGTTGGTAAAATGTAGCAGTTCCAATACAAAGGTGCTTTTGGTTCTTTATAAAGGAATTGTAAAGGCTAAAGCAAAAACTTGCCATTCTTGATTTGATTTGACTTTGGGTTTTCTTTGAATTAAAATAACTGGAGAATCAGCCTTAGTTATTTGTGTCTTCACAGGCTTTCTTAAAGCCTACCTAGAATGCTAAGACCATGGTTGGAACTTAGGGTAGACATCTGGATAGTTTCCTGTACCCGTGGCTTGTAGTATGGGAATGTTGTCAAAAGGCGGCATTTTTATGGTTTTCATGGTTATGACTTTTATGTGCATGTTCTGTAATTTACTTGTTGGAGAAAAACTGTTTTAAAGTTTTGATTGAAATTTTCTTTTCCCACAGAACTCAACAAAAATCCAGTGGAAGGCTTTTCAGCAGGTTTAATAGACGACAATGATCTCTATCGATGGGAAGTCCTTATTATTGGTCCTCCAGATACACTTTAGTAAGTATACTGGAACTGACATCTTCAAATAGTTACTCCTTTAACTAAAATTAAAACTTAATTTTGAAAATTAAATATTTTAAAGGAGTAATCAAAATGGTTGATCTAATATCATTTGTCTTAAATAAATTTGATAATATTTAGAGCCTTTGTATTATGCTTGAATCTCTAATGTCTAAAAACTATTACAGTCTCACAATTTAGGTACTCTTGATGTTGGAATAAATTTGTTATGAAAAAGCTTTTTCTTTTGGTTTTTTGAGACATGGTTTTTCCAGTTAACAGTCCTGGCTCTTGTGGAACTTGTTTTGAAGACCAGGCTGGCCTTGAACTCACAGAGATTCCCTTGGCTCTGCCTCCTGAGTGCTGGGATTAAAGGCATGCACCACCACTACCTGGCTAGTTTTACTGTTCTTTTAATTTTATGTGCATTGATGTTTTGCCTGCACGTATGTCTGTATGAGGGTGTCAGATCTTGGCATTACAGATAGTTGTGAGCTGTCTTGTAGGTGCTGGGAATTTAATCCGGTCCTTAGGAAGAGCAGCCAGTGCTCTTAACTACTTGAACCATCTCTCCAGCCCCAGTTTTACTGTTCTTAATGCCTTATCATTTATTAAAGAACAAGACTTCAGATTTCTGTTTTTTTCTTCCTTTTAAACAGTTTTTCTTTTTTTGTTTAATTGAATTGATCAATTGTTTTCTATGTGTGTGTGTGTTTTGCATGCATGCATGTCTGTGTACCATGTGTATGCCTGGTATCTGAGGAGGTCAGAAGATAGCATGGAACCTCTAGAGTTACAGATGGCTATATGGTTGCTGTGAATTGAACCTAGGGCCCCTGCGAGAAAAGCCAGTACTCTTAACTGATGAGCCATCTCTCTAGCCCCGAGATTTTTACATAGGATGTATTCTGTATATCTGTGTCTTAAGACTGAAGGGAACTTAACTTCAAGGTCTGTTTTAGTAATTTTTTTTAAAAGGTTTTCTTTTTCTTTCTTTCTTTTTTTCTTTTTTTTTTTTTAAGATTTATTTATTTATTATGTATACAGCATGTATGACTGCAGGCCAGAAGAGGGCACCAGATCTCATTACAGATGGTTGTGAGCCACCATGTGGTTGCTGGGAATTAAACTCAGGACCTCTGGAAGAGCAATCAGTGCTCTTAACTTCTGAGCCATCTCTCCAGCCCTGTTTTAGTAATTTTTTAACCTAGTCTTCACAGAATACATTCAGGGGGGAAAAAGGGTGTTCTGACCCTCTAGTTAATAAGAGTTAGTATTAGGACATAAAATAACTGACTGCCAGTTGTTGAATCAATGAGGGAAATGAGGTGACTTTCTCAAAGTTATGTAGCCAAGCAGTGATAAAGACAGACCTAGATATGTAGGTTTTTTTTGGCTGCACTCCTTGGGTTGGTATAAAGAAGGCCATGAGCCGGGCGGTGGTGGTACATTCCTTTAATCCCAGCACTTGGGAGGTAGAGTCAGGCGGATCTCTGTGAGTTCGAGGTCAGCCTGGGCTACCAAGTGAGTTCCAGAAAAGGCGCAAAGCTACACAGAGAAACCCTGCCTCGAAAAACAAACCAACAAAAAAAGCCATGATTTGAATGTATTAACTCCCACCCACCCCCATGCTGAGGTAGTTGTTTTCTACCTACCTCGAACAGCTGGTAAAAAATGCATTAAAAAAAAAAAGGGTTTGTGGGAGCCCATTTTTAGTTTCCTAGTGGTGTTATCCAGCAGGTCTGCATAGAGAGGACGATTGGACCGTGGGCCTGAGTGCAGGTGTCTGAGATGGTCTCCACTTGGCTGTGCTCAGAGGTCTTTTGCTCCACCCCTAAGCCTTTCTATAAATACCCTGTAGATGTAACCGTCTTGTTAAATAAGAAACACAGAGCCAGTTGCAGAGTTAAAAACCACGAGGTCATAGCAAGAGCAGAAAAACATTACCCTTCATTGCTTCTGCTGTCCTTCCTCTCCGCAAGAGACCTACTTTTGTGTGTCCTATCTTTTTTTATAGACTTTCTGTTCTGTTTTCTCATTGGTTGTAAACCCAGCCACATGACCTCCTCGTCACTGCCTGTTTGTAAAGACTTCTAGGTCTTCTATGGTTGGTATTGAGATTAAAGGTGTGTGTCTGCCATGCTGGCTGTGTCCTTGAACACACTGAGATCTACCTAGCTCTGCCTTCCAAGTGCTGGGATTAAAGGCGTGCACCACTACCACCCAGCTTCTGCTCTGGCTTGCTCTGACCTCAGGGCAACTTTATTAACATACAAATAAAATCACATTTCAATACAAATAAAATAACACTATAAAACCCTAGGGCAGAGACAGTCAGGGCCCATTGGAATGGGTTCCAGGCCCTCTTGAGGCTATCCTTTATTTTCTGTCTTGTTTATCTCCACACTCTAAATCCTTCTATCTAATATTTCCTGCTATTCTCAAGAAAATGCTGGGGAACTGTGGGGTTGGTGGGTAAACACCCAGCAAGGGCTTGTGAAGAGTAGGTTGGTAAAGTTTGCCGTAGAAGCTTGATGACAATTCCCAGAGCCCATGTAAAAAAGCTTAATGTAGTGGCCTGTGTTTATAATCCCAGAACTCCTATTGGTAGATGGGAAGCAGAGACAGGGGAATCACCTGTCAAGTTAACTCAAGTTAGCTTGGAGTAGTAGAGAAACTGCCTCAAAAAACAAGGTGGAAAAGAGACAAGTTAAAACAAAGTAATGTGGTAGTTTGCGTTTTATATTTGGGAAAAGGTGGTTCATACTTTGTTACAGCCATTAGCAATCAGAATTGTTGCTCATATGTTTGTATGAAATATATTTGCTTGAAGTGCGATCCTATTTAGTCTTAACAATTAAAATGTGGTGTCAGATATCAGGGGCTAAAAGCTGAAAGATCAGAGAAGCCAGCCACTAGAGAGACTTCTTGCCTGTAAGACTCTTCAGACTAAATGGGTGTCCTGTCTACAAATCTTTGGCTGAATGGACTGAGTCTCCATCCATCTTCTATTCCTGTCTCTACCTCCCTAGTCCTAGGATTCAAGGCATATGTCACCACTGCCTGGCTCTGTTTCTTTTTTAGACTGGTTCAGTTTTGTGTAGCCTAGGGTGGCCCTGAAGTCCTGATCTTCCTGCTTCCTTCTCCCAAATGCTGGGATTAAAGGTGTGTGCCACCACTGCCCGGTGTCTATGGTTAACTAGTGGCTAGCTTCATCCTTTGATCTCCAGGCAAGCTTTATTTGTCAGAACACAAACAAAATTTCATACAACATTTGCATTCATCAGTTTTGCAGTTTTATTTAAGTGAATTTCTTATGGCATTAGAATCTTGCTGCCAGTAGCCACTGGAAACCTTTTTAGAAATACCCCCTCACATTCACATTGTTATTTGAAATACATTTCCTAATAACCTGGCCTGTGAGCCTAACACAGTTCTGGTCTGTTCTTTATGTTTATTCTTCTGGGCTTAAAATGTTGTTTGTTTTTTTCCCCAGGAACAGAGCCTCAAGGGGAGACATAGGAACAGTCTGATGATAGGAATCTATTTACCCTCAGTATAACTGAAATGAGAGACATTCTCCTAAACCAAGTCTTTATAGAGCATTATTTAGGAATGTATGCCTAAGCTTCATTCAGCTCTTATGGGCTCACTTAATTTTTTTCGTCCTTACATGTATTATATATTTGTAACATGTATTAGCTGGTCAGTGAATGTGTCACATACACCTCCTGGGTTTTTAAAGATAGCTACTTTGTGCATTTGGTGCAAGCTTTTAATCTCAGCACCAGGCAGCAGGTCTACACAGTGAGACCCTGTCTCAAAACAAAATCATGTTTGTAATATCATTTTAGTTAACAGGTCTTTTTTTTTTTTTTTTTTTTTTTTCCTTTTTTAAGATTTATTTACTTATATGTATACACTGTTCTGTCTGCATGTATTTCTGCAAGCCAGAAGAGGGCACCAGATCTCATTACAGATGGTTGTGAGCCACCATGTGGTTCCTGGGAATTGAACTCAGGACCTTTGGAAGGTGGTCTTAACCACTGAGCCATCTCTCTAGCCCCAGGCTATTCTTTTAATGTGCGTGCTCCCCTCCACCCTGTGTATGTGTAGCTCAACCCCGACTATTAAGTTTGTTTGGTGTCCCCCCCCCCCCCCCCCCACACACACACACACAAGGTTTCTCTGTGTAGCTTTGCGTCTTTCCTGGATCTCGCTCTGTAGACCAGGCTGGCCTCGAACTCACAAAGATCCGCCTGCCTCTGCCTCCCGAGTGCTGGGATTGAAGGCGTGCGCGCCACCACTGCTGGCTTGTTTATTTGTTTTTAAGGATTTGTTATTATTTTTAATTATGTGCACATATCTGGGTGTGAGTATGCATGGGAGTGGAGTTGTTTCTGGAAGTGGAACTTGTTAGATCCCCTTGGAACTGGACTTATATAGGTGGTTGTGAGCCACCTGACCCCTCTGGAGAATCAAAAAGTGTTCTTAACTTGCTGAGCCATCTACCCAGGTCCTATTGTATGATTTTTTAAAATGTATTTCTCACTGTATGTTTCTAAAAGTATTGGCCATTGAAATAGCAGTCACATTTGTGGCAACGTTGGACTTAACAAGACACTAGCCACTTCATTGCTTTTTTGAAATCTATAGCTACTTTTCAGGGAAGAGAACTTGTACTTGAGACAGGTCCCAAGAAAGTAGCTTAAAAGGTATATAAGGAGAATGGGTGGAGAGAAAAGACTTAGTAAATGTGGCCTTTTAAAATGTTAATTTTTGGGGGGAGGTGGCCACAGGAATAAAAAGTTTGAAGAAGAACCCCAGGTCAGACAAGCTGTAAATCTTAACAGCTTCTTAATGGAGGAGAGAAGGAAAAAAGCCATTTAAGCTGGCACAGAGGTCAGCCACATGGCAGGCAACCAACCACATGGTAGGGAAAAGGCAAAGACACCCAAAACGTTGGGGGGGAAACCCCAATGTGTTGTGGTTCTCAACCTTTGGACTGCGCCCCTGTGGGTTGAAGGACCCCTTCATAGCAGTTGCATATCAGCTATCCTGCACATCGTACTTATATTATGATTCATAACAGTAACAAAAACAGTTTATGAAGTAGCAATGAAAATAAATTTATGGAATCACCACAGCATGAGGAACTGTATAAAAGGGTCACAGCTTTAGGAAGGTTGAGAACTACTGTCTTGAAAGAAAGATAAGATAAGGAAAAGTTGACAGACTTACAATGATGTTTACAAGGCTGCTAACTCTAATTAAGTGCTTTATAGAATATTAAGTTCTTGAAAAGAGTTTATTGACTTAAGTGCAAGGAAGTGATCTTGTAGTTTCAGTAGTGTGAAGAGGATGGAAGGATTGAATATAAGTTAGCATGGATTTGAGTAATACTTTAACCTCAGCAATCATTTTACCACCATAAAATGGCCTGAGATGACAGCTCAGAAAAAGTACTACTGCAAAATTGTATAAAAATATGGTGTGCTGTTCTGTGATGGTATTATAATTTAGTCACTAGAGGGCACTCCACATACTATTTACAGTCTATGCAGTCAGTGGCTAGTACATTCAAGTGTTGCTTTAAAAAAAAAAAAAAGATTTATTTATTTATTATGTATACAGAACAGGGTGCCATATCTCATTTCAGATGGTTGTGAGCCACCATGTAGTTGCTGGGAATTGAACTCAGGAGCTCTGGAAGAGCAGTCAGTGCTCTTAACCTCTGAACCATCTCTCTAGCCCTCAAGTGTTGCTTTAAGAGTGATAATTACTGAGCATTTATTTAGTCCTTTTACCCATCTTCACCTAGTGTAAGTTTATTACTCTTGTATCCAATATTGAATTTTTCTAGTGCTGTCTAGATTTTCTTAGCCAGGCATGGTGGCACTTGCCTTTAATCTCAGCACTTGGGAGGCAGATGCAGGCTTTTGAAGCCAATTGGTCAGATCAAATTCTAGGACACTAAGAGCTACACAGAGAAGCCTTGCCTTGATGACCCCCTAACCCCAAAAGTTTTCTTCTGCATGTAATATTTGGAAACAGCAGGTTTAGAACCCTAGGCAAATGCTGGACCACTGACAGACTCAGAGCCCCTAGAACAGATTTTTTTGGTTTGTTTGTATAATTAAAAAGGGATCTTAAAGGCTTCCTGCTTCACCTTTTCCAGTGCTAGGTTACAGGCTTGGGCTATACGCAGTTATGATTTTTGTGATTTATTATACAAAAACAGTAAAAGGAGGTTTTGTGGTACAAACATGACCTTGGTTCAAATGTTCAACAGTTGGCTATGTAAGTCTTTTAACATTATGCTAATCTTACCAATACTTTCTGTATTGAGAGTTTTTTTTAAAATTTTTTTTATTTTTATTTTTATTTATTTATTTATTTTTTACTGCCCCCAGGTTTGATTTTATTAATAAGACTTTTAAAATTAACTCTGCAATTGGCTCTGTGTTTCTTATTTAACAAGACGGTTACATCTACAGTAAACCACACAGTGAGCAATAATCTTTCCACTTTCTTCTCAAACTGGCAATCAGCCCACTGTGTTCTTCACTGAACAGGAGTCTCTCAGGCACCACTGTAATTTTTGTAAATCTTCACTCACATACAAGGCTGAATGGCTACCAGACAGTGCAGGATTGTTTTACATCTAAAATGACTACTGACCCTCTGAAAGAGTGACATGACCCTCTCTGTACAATGTCAAGGTAGCCCATGATGTGAGTAGGCAAGGCAAGGAAGTGGGAGGTAGAGTGGGAGGTCCTGGCCTTCCTGCTTGCCTTCTCTACCCTCTGTTTTTGTTTCTAATCCTGGGAAGAGAGATTTAATAGCTTGATGGACAGTTGGCTATATAACTCTTTTAACATTATGCTAATCTTACCAATACTTTCTGTATTGAGAGAGATTTTTAACTCATTTATATGGCAATGTATTTCTTTTTGCTTACCACAATCACGCCTTTTTCTCTTTGAACAATAGTAAATACATTTCACTTACTTTGCTGTTTTACACTATGAGGTTTTTAGTCTCTTTGTGTTAACCTTATAGCTGAAGTTTGTATACCTACAGAGTGACTGCCAGTAAGTAAGATGTTTTCTTGGGTAATGAGGTGGAGTGGGAGAGGAGCAGGTAGAAGCTGGTGGCAACTTTTTATCATGAGAATTCTTCTAGTCAGCTGTTATGAAGCTTTAAAAAAATTATTTTATTTCATTTTTAAAATTTTATGTGCTTTCGTGTTTTGCCTGCATGTATATATCTGTGAGAGAATTTTGGATACCCTGAAACTAGAGTTAGACAATTGTGAGCTGTCATGTGGGTTTTGGGAATTGAACCCAGGTCCTCTGGAAGGCAGCCACTGCTCTTAACCACTGAGCCATCTCTCTAACTAAGCTTTTGAATGAATCAAATCAACCAAAATGATGTGATCTCAGAGAGATGAGGCACAGGAATTTTTCTTAGAGGTTATTCTGATGTCCTTTTACATATATTCTTGGCTATTTTCTAGATTTGTAGTTTCCTAAAATTCTATGTTGCCTGCCTATCTACTTATTTTTTTACTCTAATTATAAAATACATTATTCATAAAACTAAGTACTTTTCTTCCTTTCTAACTCTTGCTATCTCTGTGTGTTCATGTTTATTAATGAATTATAGGAACATCATGTGGGTGCAGGTGTCCCTGTAGACTAGAAGAGGGCATTGGGGCCCTGAAAATGGAGGAACAGGCAATTGTGTGCTATCTTATGTGGATGCTGAGAACTGAACCTTTGCAAGGGCAGTAAGTTCTTTTAACCTCTGTGTCATTTCCCCAGCTCTAAATCATTCCCTTTTTGTGCTTAGGCTTTCTGCTACCTTTATTCCCCTCCCCCCAGTTCTAATTTCTGATGACTTATTATTTGAGACAGGCTCAATGGATAAATGTATCCCAGGCTGGCCTTCTGTAACTTGCTAATATATTGGAGGAGGACCTCTAATATTCCTAGTTATCTTTCCGCTAGTACCCTTCTATGGTTTTGGAAACAAGTTGGATTTCTCCCCTTTTTAATGCCCTAAATTGTATTGTGTCCAGCTTCCTCTTAACACCTCCCCTCAAAAAAGAAAAGGGGGGGGGGGAAGCTTAGATATTGCTATGTTTCTCAGGCTAGTCTGGTCCTTACTGTGTGGCTTAGATTTGCCTTGAACTCTCTGGAATTACCTTTACTGTAGTTTTCCAAGTTTGGGGTTGACAAGCATGCACAACCACACCCAGACTCCATCTTTAACTGTTAATTTTTCCATGCAGATTGTCTTGTTTCATTGTGCTTGTATTTTATCATTTTTCTATTTAATTTTTTATGGAGGTTTTTTTTTTTTTTTCTCCTTACTGCTTTTGTTAAGTTTGATTTTTTTTTTTTTTTTTTCTAATTAAAGCTCTGAGCCCCCAGCTTACCTCTCTACTATTTGGAAATATTTGATATTAATAGCAACCCCCATTAATGTGAATGAGCCTGAATATATGTTTATACACTATGAGTATGCAGTGCCTATGAAGACCAGAAGAGGGTAGGGTGTCTGATAACAGTTGTTATTCTCTATGTGGGTCCTGGAATATCAACCAGTGTTCTTCAGCTGCTGAGCCATCTCTCCAGTCCCTTCTCTTTAAAACAAACAAAGAGGAGCTGGAGAGATGGCCCAGAGGCTAAGAGCACTGGCTGTTCTTCCAGAGGTCCAGAGTTCAATTCCCATCTACCACATGGTGGCTCACAGCCATCTATAATGAGATCTGGCGCCCTCTTCTGGCATGAAGACATATTTGGAGGCAGAATGTTGTATACATAATAAATAAATCTTTAAAAAACAAACAAACAAACAAACAAACTGCTATTTGTGTGTGCTTGCTGTACATTGCAAGTGTGTTGTCAGAGTACAACTTTGTAGAGTCGATTTTCTCCTTCCATCTTTACTTGAGTTTTAGAGATGAAACTCGGTTTCTATGCTTATGTGACCGGTATCTTACCTAAACTGCACTCTTGCTGGCCTACTTCTTTTTATTAAGTTTAATATTTTTATTTGTTCAGACAAAAAGCAATGAAAAATATTTATGATTAAAAATTCAACCTGTCCTGAAATGTGCAAAGCACAAAGTAAAGGATCCCATGTCTTATATCCTACAGCTAATCACTATTGTATGTAATATCGTGTTCCTATTTTTGTGTCAGTATACAAACATCTATCCCCATTTTAAAAAAAAAAAAAATTACTTGTTAGTGTGAATCTGCATAATATGTATATGGGTGTGTGCTCTACAGTGTAGATATGGAGGTCAGAAAACAGATTTTGGGGATGGAGCTCAGGTGTCAGGCTTGTGTCTCAAGTGCCTTTATTTGCTAAGCCATTTTACCAGTCTAGTACATTGCAGGAGGCCCTTGAGCATTTGATGTCAAGTACTAGAATTAATTACTTTTGAATATTACCATTTTTGCTTCCTAAGGCTGACAGGTTATCCTTAATTTAGTGTGTATACACACACACACACACACACACACACACACACACACACACACACACACACAGTTTTGAGTGCTGGGAATCAAATTTGAATCCTCTGCAGGAACAAGTGCTCTTAACCAACTGAGCCATCTCCACAGTTCCCAGCTATTGTTCTTATACTCATCTGCTTAGGGATTGCCAACCACAGTGGACTGAGTCCTCCCATGTCAATTATTAGTCATGACAATCTCTCACAGACATCACAGTCTAATCTGACTCAGGAAATTTTTTTTCCAAGATGGTTTCTCTGTGTAGCTTTGGATCCTGTCCTGGACCTTGCTGTGTAGACTAGGCTGGCCTTAAACTCACAGAGATCTGCCTGCCTCTGCTCAGTGCTGGCATTGAAGGTACATGACACCATACCCAGCCCTAGAAAATTCTTAATTGAAGTTTTCTTCTTTTTCTTGGTGGTTCTAGGGTCAAGTGGATAATAAAAACTAACCAGTAAACACTCCACATTTTATTTTGTCAGTGCGTATCATATTGGACAGTACAGACAGAGAACATTATTAATATTACAGTTTACCACTTTGTAAGGTCAAAAGTATCAAACCTCCTTGGGAGACCTTTTTGTTTACTACTTCCTCCTAATGGACATATAAGTACCAAATGAATTTTTATTACATGATGAAATGAATAAACAAATAAGTAAATAAATAAAAATGAATAAAAAAGTTGTACACTTTTGTCTGATTGTGTACTTGTAAAGAATAACTTAAATTCATGAACTTTTTTTTTTTTTTCTTTCCAGCGAAGGTGGTGTTTTTAAGGCTCATCTCACTTTCCCAAAAGATTACCCCCTCAGGCCTCCTAAAATGAAATTCATTACAGAGATTTGGCACCCAAATGGTAAGTTTTCTAGTTTTACTTTCACATGTGCAGATAAGATGATTTGTAATTAAAGATTTCACCGCAATCGCTGTGAGATTGCTCTGGGATGTCATGTTTTTGTGCATATGATCTTGTGCTAGACTCTAAATTAGATAAATACAAAAATTTTCTTTCTTTTTCTTTACTTAATTTTCTGCTTTTTCTGGAAATGAGGTGTGACAAATTTGAGTTCCAGGTCAGCCTGGACCTCACTATGTATCTCGTGCTGTCCTTGATTTTTTTTTTTTTTTTTAAATAGTAATCTTTCTGCCTTAGGCTGCCAAGTGCTCTGATTACAGCCAAGAGCCATTACAAGGCTTTTTAGAAAAAATAGCTTTTTAGAAAATGGACACTGGGTTGGGAATATAGTTGAGTTGGTGGAATACTTATCTTGATTGCAAAAAGCCTTGGATTTGATCCTCTGCTTTTCATAAAATGGGTGGTGATAGGAGTATGTAATCTTCTAGCTACATAGCAAAGAAATATCTCACAATCACATTAAATTGCAGCATTATTCATGCTATCCAAAAAGTATCAACAATACCAATGCCTAACATTGAAAGTAAAAACAAAATGTTGCATATACATACAATGCAACATGACTTGGTAACAAAAAAAGTGGAGTGTTGTGGGGGCTGGAAGATTGCTTAGCAGATAAGCATGTAATGTTCTTCCATCACCAAAGATGGATTTGAAGGACTCATTAGCTGTTTGAGAAAACCACATGTAGATGATCCAATGCCTTTGGCATCTGTCCTCACATGCGTAGTCACACAGAGGCATATTCATACATGGAAAATAAATAATTTTTCAAAGAAATGAGGAAATGGAAACAATCATTTAATAATTCCATTTATATGTAATTTCTCGAATATTCAACTCTGAAGACTCAGTATATTTATAGTTGCGTAGGACTGTTGAAGATTTTGGAGGGGAGGGAAACGGTTAATATCAATTGTACACGGTTTCTTTGGAAGGTGATCAAAGTTCCTAAAATTGAGTGTGATTTGGTGTATGACTCAGTAAGTGTATTATATAGAAACAGACTATATGCTTCAAATAGTTGAAAAGTATGGTGGGTTTTTATGGGGGTACCTGGTAAGATTGTTCAATAATTAAAAGTTCTTGCCATGCAAGGCTGGTAACTTGAGGTTCCATCTCTTGGAGCCCATGTTGAGGTGGAGATTCCATTCCACTAAGTTATCCTTTGGCCTCTATACAAGGGCTATAGTACACATGCTCACACATATACACATAGTAATAAATTAAAAAAATATTACATGTCAAATAATAGCTTGTAGCTTAGATATATTCCAGTTTGGACTTGTTTGATTTGTTTGTTTGCTTCTTTGAGACAGGTTATCACTGTGTAGCATTGACTGGCTTGAAATTACCTATGTAGACCAGGCAGGCCTTAAACTGTAAAGTCCACCTGCCTTTGCCTCCTAAGTTCTGAGATTAAAGGTGTGTACCACCATGCTCAGCCCTCAAAGGATTCCTGAATAAAGGAATAGAGGAATAAAGCAAGTTTTAAAGAACATTGAGATGAAAGGGAAAAAAGCAACAGACAGACGAAACACTATATAGGGGAAATCAAAATAGCTGTAATATTAAGTATATAGCTAGCTAGAGAGTTACCAGGCAGTGGTGGCACACACCTTTAATCCCAGCACTCAGGAGGCAGAGCCAGGCAGATCTCTGTGAGTTTGAGGCCAGCCTGGTCTACAGAGGGAGATCCAGGACAGGCACCAAAAGTACATGGGGGAGTGGGGGCTGAGAGGTGGGGAGGGTGGTTACCACAGAGATCATTGTTGTCACCCAACATATATTTGGAAAAGTAAATTGAACCAGACAGAGATCACTAGAATTTAAACAGTATCAGTATGGAAGAACATTACTCCTGAGTAAGGCAGTGATGATGTCATCATTGAACATTTCTGATGGATGTATAAATGACATACTTCTTTTAAATGTGTGATTTGGACCTGGCGGTGGTGCCAAATGCCTTGAATCCCTTCATTTAGGAGTCAGAGGCAGTCAGATCTTTGAGTCTGAGGTCAGCTTGGCCTACAGAGTGAATTCCAGGACAGCCAGGGTTGTTACCTTGTTGGGGTGGGCGGTTAGGGGGAGGAATGTGATTGATTAGACATGATTCTAATTTTGGTCATGGAAACATGATCTCTACCTGGAATGTATTCCACCAACATTTAATGGTTGAACCTTGAAGACATTATGCTAATTGAAATATGATAAACTTAAAAGAACAAAAATGTGTGATCTTGTGATTCTGCTTCTATGAGATACTTCAGTAATTAAAATAGCAAGAACAGGGGCATTTCTAGATACCAGAGTTGGGGAAAGTGAGGAGGTTGTTTGTATACACAATTTGAGTTGAGGAAGATGAGTGATTATAATCGCATGTCATTGTGATTATTTTTAATTCTTAACAAAAATGTTAGAAATTGTAATTTCATCTTATGCATATATTACAATAAAAATAAAATTCATGTCAACACGTTTCATAATAGATATGAATCTTATTTCTGAAGTGATGGAAGAAAATAAAGTCTAAGATTCTAAAGACTGTAAAGTAATTTAAGATTCTAGATTAATGGTTGGTTTTAAAAAGCCATTTTTGGGGGTGGTGGTCTTAGACAGGGCTTTTTTGTTTGTTTATTTTGTTTTGTTTTTAGCCCTGGCTGTCCTGGCACTCACTCTGTAGACAGACTGGCCTCCAACTCACAGAAATCTGCCTGCCTCTACCTCCAGAGTGCTGGGATTAAAGGCGTGAGCCACCACCACCAGACATAAAAACCATTTTCTTTTAAAATTATCTTTATCATTATTGTTATTTTGGGGTCTGCTTGCTCGCTTTATCTGTCTGTCTATCAACAAGGTTTCATTATCTAGACTTAAATGGCATTGAACTCAAGAGATCTACCTGCTTCTGCCCCTTAAAGTGCTGGAGTTAAAGGCATGGGCCACCACACTTTGTTATTACTGTTAATTTATTCTATTTTTATATTTGTATGGATGTTTTGCCTGCATGTGGGTATGTCCTTGCACCTGGTACCTGAGAGGCCAGAAGTAAGAGTATACCCTAGGAGTGCAATTTTAGAAGATTGTTCTGCCCCATGGGTGCTGAGAATCAAACTCGGGGTCTCTGGAAGAACAGCCAGTGCTCTGAATAATTGAGTAATCTCTCTAACTCAGTTAATGAATTTTTCTTTGTTTGGATTCAGGAGTCTTATGTATTCCAGGCTGCCCTCAATCTTGTTAATCTTTCTACTTCCACCTCTGGAGTGCCGTACTACTTATGAACATGTGCTATCATGACTGGTTTATGGAATGCTGGATGTGGAGCCAAGGCTTGTGTTTGATTGGCAAATTCTCTTCCCTCTGAGCTACTACATCCTACAGTCCCCCTCCAAATCTTGATCTTAAATAGATTCCTTCCAATATAATTATATATAAATATTTAATCCCATCTTTTCAAAGAAAACTCCTTATTTTGTAATAAGAATGGAAAACTAATAATAAATAGAAAGTTTTGTGCTAAATATCATCATAGTGTTTAATACTGTTCTTGCTTCTTTATTAATTCCATTTTACTGGATTTCACAAGGTGTGGGAGTGGGTTAGAAAGACGAACCTCTGTTACAGGAAAGTTTTGCATAAATCATCAAAGACATAGGGTCTTGTCATTTTGATTACATGTCAGGAGTAATTCTGCTTTACAGTAGGGCTTGTAGAAATACTTGTTGGATTATACACACCCACCCACCCACACACCCACACACACCCATCCCTTCACTCCCTCTTATGGGGTAGGAGGTTTGCTAACAGTTCAGGGACAGCTACAGAGTGAGCCTTTTTTAAAAAACAACAAACAAAATATTTTGTACTAAGAAAGTTTAGTCTTACTTGTTCTCTAAATTCATCAAGAAATTATAGTATTTTTTTTTGTGTGTGTGAGAAGAAATTTGCTGTGAAAGGTTACTTTTATTAATAGGGTGTTTTGATTGTTTGAACATGTTTATGGATTAACACTTTGGGGTTTGTTGTTTGTTTTTGGTTTCTTTTGAGACAGGGGTTCTCTGTGTAACACAGTCCTGACTGTCCTGGAACTTGCTTTGTAGACCAGGTTGAATTTGAACTCACTGAGATCAGCCTGCCTCTTTCTCCTAAGTGCTGGGATTAAAGTGGGATTAAAGGCTTGCGCCACCCGGCACTTTGGTGTGTTGCGTTGTTTTGTTTTGTTTGACAATACTTACTTTTTAAGATACAGTTGTGTCAGTATATAACCCCTGTGAAATTAAGTGTGTGTGTGTATATATATATATATATATATATATATATATATATATATATATATATATATATATTTCTACTCCATTTACTCCAGTGACTGTTACTATTTGGAACTTGAGCCTAAAATGAATTTATGGAAAAGCAGCCTTATAAGTGTCATTTATTTGTTTAATTTCAAGCTTTTTTTTTTTTTTTAAGATTTATTTATTATGTATACAGAAGAGGGCGCCAGATCTTGTTACAAATGGTTGTGAGCCACCATGTGGTTGCTAGGAATTGAACTCAGGACCTTTGGAAGAGCAGTTGGTGCTCTTAACCTCTGAGCCATCTCTCCAGCCCATATTTTTAAAAATAGTTCTCTAAACATTTATGTTTATGAATTTTCTGCCTTCATGTATATATGTATATACCAAGTACCCATCGAAGTCAGGAGAAAGGTGTTGGCGCCACTGGAACTGGAGTTACAGACGGTTATGAGCTGCCATGTGGGTGCGGGAATTGAATTTAGGTCCTCTGCAAGAGCAACCAGTGTTCATAATCACTGAGCCATCTCTCCAGCCCCTATTTTATTATTTTTAGTGTATGGATGTTTTGCCTACATCTATGTCTATGTACCACATGTATTCCTGGTGCCCACGGAGGCCAGATGAGGGTGTCAGTTCCCCTGGGAATGTAATTAGAGATGGTTGTGAACTTCCATGTGGGCCCTGGGAATCAAACCTGGGGCCTCTGGAAGAGTTAACAAGTGCTTTTTGTTTTGTTTTGTTTTTCTAGACAGGGTTTCTCTGTGTTGCTTTATCTGTCCTGGAACAAAACTCTGTAGACAAGGCTGGCCTCCAACTCACAGGGATCCTTTGCCTCCTGAGTGCTGGAATTAAAACAGTGCTCTTAACTACGGAAACATTTCTCCAGTCAGTAGCCCCATCTAAAATTTTTCAGTTATTGAACCTTGAGGACCATCTTACTAGAATTTGAGAGGAAAACAACAGGACAGGACAGCTGTAAATGCTAGGGGATTTAGCTCAATGGTAGAGTGCTTGCCTACCAAGCTCAAGGCCTTGGGTTCTATCCTCAGTTCAAAAAATAAAAAAATAAAAAAAATAAAAAAAAGTGCCGGGAATAGAGAGATGGAGAAGTAAAAAATCATGTCTTTTGAGTTAGGGACAGGAACAGCAGTGGAGGTCTGAATCAGCTGTAATTTTAAAGAATGTAAAATATAGTTAAATATATTTTTTATTTCTGTTTGGGTTTTGAAATGGCTATTATGCATCTAGTAAAATCTGTAGCATTCTCAAAAAGTTAAGATTTCATGTAAATAATGTTTTATATATGTACTATATGGATAAGTATCACATTTGTAATCGATTATAACCAAATTTAAACAATTCTTATTCTGTAATTTTACAGTTGATAAAAATGGTGATGTTTGCATTTCTATTCTTCATGAGCCTGGGGAGGATAAATATGGTTATGAGAAGCCAGAGGAACGTTGGTTGCCTATCCATACTGTGGAAACCATCATGATTAGTGTCATTTCTATGCTGGCAGACCCTAATGGAGATTCACCTGCAAATGTAGACGCTGCGGTAAGGTATTTGTTTGCCTGACAGCTGCTGCTTCCATCCTTGACCTTTTCATTCTCTCTCTTAATGAAACTCAACATAAAATTTAGTACTTACACATATATATGTGCATATGTAATAAATATATATATATATATTTGTGTCATTATTACTTTGAAATATGTAGATACTGTGGGATAGTTAATTTGAACTAGTTGACATGCATTACCTCACTAATTTTTGTAATGACAACTGAAATTTCTCTTTTTTTTGTTAGTGTACAAAATAATGGATTTCATTATGACATCATATGTACATGTAATTGAATCTTGCTGTAGTTTTCTTAGTTTGAGGACTTTTTTCTTCTAAAGAATAAGGATTACAAATTGTTATTGTCTCAATTTAAATGGATATTATTATAAGAAAGAGAAGTACAGATCAGCTTTTTTTTTTTTTTTTTTTTTTTTGAGCATTTCCTATTACCTACTTATGTGGTAAAAATGGATTTTTGTTGTAATTAAAATATGTTGATGCCAATGCTGGTACTGGTGCTATGCAAGGAGGGTGATGTGACAATCATTGCTCCTTCTTTTTCCCTGTGGTACTCAGCATCTCCTCATGATGCACCTCAGTTGTCAAGTTAATTAAACAGGAGACAATCTTCATGTTGACTGTTTTCTAATTGTTTCCAGAAGTGGAAATAGGTAATTTTCCAGTTAATTTTAATGTTTTATTTGTAAATTGTAAACTGAAAGTTGTGACTTTTTAGGGTTTTTCACTTAAAAGTGTGTGTGTGTGTGTGTGTGTGTGTGTGTGTGTGTGTGTGTGCGCGTGCGTGCGTGCGTGCGTGCGTGCGTGCGTGTGTGTGTGTGTGTGTGTGTGTGTGTGTGTGTGAGAGAGAGAGAGAGAGAGAGAGGGGTAGATAGATCGATCGGGGTTTTTTTAAAATCGACTTTTTTTTCTCTTTTTTTGCTTGTTTCATATTTTGTCCTGGCTCTTTGGAGAGCAAAGGACAACTTTTTGAGTAGATTCTCTGATCCCTAACTAAGGTCTTCAAGTTCTTTAACCACTGATCCATTTTTCTGCCCCCCACCTTAATTTTTCCATGTAATTAGCACAAGCGCTATATTTGTAGTTCTCAGCCTAGTCCCTTGCAAAAGCTTGCTCTTCTACCTCACCAACTGTTTTGGAGGTCTGGTATTGGGGATTGAACCTATGTCCTTCTACATGTCAGGCAAATGCTTAATGTCTGAGCTATATTTCTAGGTGAAAATACTGTACTTTGAAAAAAAAAATTGGAGTGTTGGGATTGATTTTTAAACCCAGATCCTTGCACAAACTAGGCAAGCATGCTAAGCTCCAACCCTACCATAACTTTTTAAGATGTACAATTACAAAAAGATAACATTTAAAACTAAAATAGGAAGCCTATTGTGGTGGCACAGGTCTTTAATCCTAGCATTTGGGAGGCCAAGGCAGATGCATCTCTTGAGTTCAAGGCCAGCCAGGTTTATAGAGCAAGTTCTAGGACAGCCAGGGTTACACAAGAGAAATCCTGTCTCAAATAATAAAAATAAAAATAAAATCTTTGATTATAATGGGTTTATATAAAATAATTTGGTTTTATTTGTTATATCTACAGAAAGAATGGAGGGAAGACAGAAATGGAGAATTTAAAAGAAAAGTTGCCCGCTGTGTAAGAAAAAGCCAAGAAACTGCTTTTGAGTGATGTTTATTCAATAGCTAGTAACTTCAATTATTTCAGGGTAAGTTCATTTAAAAACCATACAACTCTTTTGTCTCTTTTTGGGTCAATTGCTATGCTAATTTTTGCAGATTGTTTGATTTAGCTATTTAACTTTGATTTATTGGCTTCATTTTATTCCTCCACTTCTATTTTTATAGTTTGCTGCTTCTCAGAGCTATAGCATAACCACTTGTTTTTTGGGGAGGTGGGACTCAAGTGTTTTTAACTAGCTGTTGTGTCTTGAAATAGTTTTATGGCATTAGTCTCCTTATTTTCACTAGTAGTAATTAAAGATCAATTTTATTTTAATTGTGCTGGCAATGAAATCCAGTACCTTGCACTTCACATTTGGGGAGGGTATCCCATTACTGAGCTAAAACTCTAGCCCCTATTGGTGGTAGAATTTCTAGTAATGAAGATGTCAGTTTGGTTTCTTCCATTTCACTCTGCCCTTACCTTATCTACTTCTGGGCACTGTATCTTATATCCTCTTATACTGAATATTATATGTGGTGAAGGCTAACTTCTTTTTTCCTATCAAAAGAAAGAAAGCAAGAACCTAGAGCTAGGAATGCGCCCAGTTGTTAGAGTTCTTGCCTAGTTTTCATGAAATCTTGGGTTCACTCCTGTTTAGTTAGCTTTTTTGTTGCTGTGACAAAATATCAACTTGGTGAGTGTCTTGATGAGGGTTTCTATTGCTTTGTTAAAGCACCATGACCAAGAACAACTTTGGATGGAAAGGGCTTCATTCATTCTCACAACTCAAGGTCACAGTCCATCACTGAGGAAAGTCAGGGCAGGGATTCGTTGGTAGGGACTTGGAAGCAGGAATTGAAGCACAGGTCATGGAGAAATGTCTCAATGACTAGCCCTTATGGCTTGTTCAGCCTGCTTTCTTATTTATACAACCTGAGACCATATGTCCAGGGGTGGTACCAACTCCTTGCCCCACCCATCATTAATCAAATGCCCTATAACCTGCCTACATGCAATCTAATGGAGGAGTTTTTCCAATTGAGGTTTCACTTACCAAATAAATGTAGCTTCTGTTGACAATAAAGAACAACAAAAACACCAGGACAACTAGAAAGGGTTTATTTCAGATTATGAGTTATAATCCTTCATAGAAGGAAGCCGGGGCAAGAACTGAAAGCAAAAACAATTAAGAATGCCATTTCTGGCTTGCTTATACCATATTTGGCTCAGCCTGCTTTCTTAAACAACCCAGGACCACATGCCATCCACATTGGGCTGGGCCCTCCCTCATCAGTCATTAATCAAGAAATGCCCCACAGACTGGCTCACAGGTCAGTCTGATAAAGACAGTTCCATAATCGATGTTTTATCTTCCCAGGTGACTCTAAAATTCAGTGGTTCTCAACCTTTCTAATGCTGTGATCCTTTAATACAATACCTCATATTGTGGTGACCTCTAACCATAAAACCATGTTCATTGCTACTTCATAAGTATAATTGCTACTGTTATGAATCATAATGTAAATATCTCTGGTTTCTGATGGTAGGCGATCCCTGTGAAAGGGTCACGATCCACAGGTTGAGAACTGCTCTAGTTTTTGACAAGTTAACAAACTATCACAGATTCCAGGCCCACATAAACCAGGTGTTACACAGGAGAAGTGGAAAGCAAGAGGACCAGAAATTGAAGGTTACCTTGGCTATGTAGCAGACTCCAGACCAGCAGAGGGAATGCATGAGACACTATTTCTAAAACATCAAAAGAAAGACCTATTTCATATTTTTGCTAATACCATTGAACAGCTTTCTTTTCTTCTTTAGTTGGTCCTTTATATCTCTTTTTAAAAACATTTATTTATTTATTTATTTGTTTGTTTGTTTGTTATGTGTGCAGAAGAGAGTGCCAGATCTCATTACAGATGGTTGTGAGCCACCATGTGGTTGCTGGGAATTGAACTCTGGACCTCTGGGAGAGCAGTTGGTGCTCTTAACCTCTGAGCCATCTCTCTGGCCCAGTCCTTTATATCTTAATAGGGCCAGTGGAGTACAGTTTCTCTAAACATCTCACAAATATATCTAGTAAGGAGTCAAAGATGAAGGATTGATTCCATCTGGCATAGAAAAGGGTATTATGTAGATGAGTTGATCACATTTTTTGTTTGAATTAAATGTTGAGGTGTTTAAAACTATGAAATGTGTGCTGGGCATGGTGATAAATGTCTGTAACCCCAGCTCTTGATATACTAAGACTGGAGTATTTTGTGTTCCTGGCCAGCATGGGCTACATAGTTAAAGCTCCTGTGTGAAAAACATGAAAAAGGTAATGAACAAAACATTAAAACAGTTTTCATATATTTGTGTTTGTGTGCCTGTATATGCAAATTCTAATGCATGGACAGGTGTATATGCCATGGCACAAAGGTGGAAGTCGGAGGACAACTTAATGGGAACTCATTCTTTACACCACATGGATCCCAGGGATTGAACTGTGGTTGTTGGGCTTGCTGGCAAGGCCCTTTAATCATTGAACAATCTTGTTGGCACTTTAACATTCAACAAATCATAATTCATGTATATTCCTGTACATATCAGCAGTTTTAAGATACTATTTTATATATTCATTCATATATATATATGTATATGTGTATTTATTTGTTTTGTTTGTTTTTTGAGACAGGATCTTGCTTTGTAGTACTGGCTGGTGTGGAGCTCACTGTTGATCAGGCTAGCATTGGACTCAGATCCTCCTGCTTCTGCCACTTGAGTGCTGGGATTAAAGCCATGTGCTAACACAGCTGCTCATGTATATTTTTGTGGTTCTGTGAATGAAACCCCAGGTCTTGTGCAATCTCACACTCGAGTCACATACCCCCCACCCAAATTTTATAAGAATTTTTGGAATTAGAAGTTAGCACACTTCTAAGGTGTCCTCTCCCCTTTTTTTCTGAATATAATAAAGCTTAAAAAATATTTAGTATTTAAAAAAAACTTTTATAGCAACATTTTTACAATACTTAAAAAAAAATATTTACTTAAAAGTACTTGGAATTTGTGATGTTTTCTGAAACATTTCATTTACGTGACCTAGACTTTACTTTTGTTTGATCTCTGCCCTGTCTTTTGTAAGTCTTATCTTTTGGTTGAGATTGGGATCCTAAGAAGGGAGAGGAAAGAGAAGTAAATCTTTTGTTTTTTACAGATCAACAACTTTGTATGCCTCTAGAAATGGTAGTTTCTTTTGTTTTGCATTAAGGGTAATTCTTTATTGCTTTGTAATTATTCCAGATTTAGTAATCTCAAACAACATTTGTTATCTCATACTTCTGAGGGCCACTCAATCCCCTGCATCTTAGTTAACCCCTGACTTTAGGCCCCTCACATAGCTGAAGGATAGGTGTTGGTTGAACTGTGCAGTCAAGGACCTTAAGGCCCGGCTGGGGTTATCTGTATATCAGTGCTCACTTAAATAGTTGTCTGCAAGATATATTTGGGTGTTGACTGGAGTTCTTCTTTGGCTTTTTTTTTTTTAAATTTAATTTTTAATCAAAAATTATATTTACGTGTATTTTGCCTGTAGTGCCCAAGGAGGCAAGAACAGGGTTTCCAGATCTCCTGGGAGCAGTTTACAGACAGTTGTGTGGGCAATTGAACAAGGATTCTCTGGAAGTCCACTAAGGGATGTTTTTAGGGGGTTGGGGGACGACGACACATAAAAGCTTTTAGTTTATTTGTTCTCTCTGAAATTGTCTGCACATCACAGCAGATCAAGCTACTCCTTTCGCTTTTTGCCCACACCACTGTTGGCCTTTGCAGTCCCCCCGACCTTCTTTATTCTGTTCTTAGGTTCCTTTCACTGTTCCTGGGAGGTCTTCTCATAAAGGCCATGTCTTGCAAGTCTCTGGGCTCATTCTTCTTTGCATAATCTAGAGACTCATGCCAAAGTCAGTTGTTTTGCCACCACCAAAGTGGGTGTGGTTTTGTACATTTTGGCCAGCTTCTCTCAAATTTCAGTCTTTGGTACATTGCCTTCCCAGGGTGAAGGATATCAGTGACCATCTGTTTCCTCTGAAGCAGACGGATGGTTAGTCATGAACTTTCTGGTCTGGATTGTTACTGTGTCATTCATGATGGCTACAGTGCTTGAGCTGCCAAGAAGGAAAAACCACTAAGGGATCTTAACTGCTATGCTGTCTCTCTAATCTCCTTCTTTGATTCTTAGCACATGGTGGTTACCAGAAATTGGCTCATAATATGGCAGGTGGTTGGTTCATCAGCGAGAGCAGGAAAAGGTTAAGAATGGATTCAGAACTAAGTGTGGTAGATACTATTGTCTCCTGCCCATTGGAAACAGTACACCTAAGCTGGTGGAAATGTTGCCTACAAATAAAACATAGCCGAATTCCTCTCTAGGGATTGCCTTCATGACACCCAGGTTATCCTCCACTTCTTGGTGGGTTTTTTGTTGTTGTTGGGTTTTGGGGGGGGCGCTAAAACATGATGGATTTCAGTTTTGGAGTTTTCTGAAGGGCTATCAAAATGTGAAGTCTGCCTTTGATTCAACAAGCCCCTCCAACACCTCAATATTTTTTTTTCCTAAACTGGCTCACCTCACTTAGTTGTTGTTATTGTTGTTGTTGTTGTTGTTGTTGTTTTGTGTGTGTGTGGTCCCCCCACCCTTTTTTTTTTTTTTTTTTAAAGATAGAGATTATATAGCATAGGCTGGCCATACAAAGATCTGCCTGTATGTAACTGCCAAGATGTGGGATCAAAGGTGTGTACTCCTACACCTGATTCACTTTGACCTTTGAGAGCATTTCCTTGTAAACCCCACATAAGCAAATTTAAACCCTGTGATTTGCAGCTAGGAAGCTTTGTGAGACTCAAGCACAGCAAGACCACATACTGCTCGACCAAAGAATGTGAGTTCTAACTCAGTGTCCACATCAGGCAGCACATAATTGCCTGTGGCTCTAACTCTGTGGTATCTGACACCTTCTGGTCTCTGTGTACACACATAGACATGTAAGTAAAAAGAAATCATTAAGAAAAAAAGTTAGGGGCCAGGCCACCCAGGCAGATCTCTATAAGTTTGAGATCAGTCTGGTCTACAAATTGAGTTCCAAGACAGCCAGAGATACACAGAGAAACTCTTGTCTCCAAAAACCAAAAAAAAAAAAAAAAAAAAAAAAAAAAAAGAAAAGCTTGCCTAGTTGGAAATTTTGTTTGTGAATCTTGAATTTTGTTTGTGAATCTTGAGAGCCATTTCTTACAAATATGTGTGTGTATATATCTGTATCTGTGTCTGTCTGCCCTTGTCCCTCCCAATCAGTCATAGTCTGTTTCCTGTTTGAGAATGTATTGCAAAATAGTTATCCTAAGTATGTTTGATCGGTTTAATATTTAGATCATTCAAAGATTTAATTCTATATTTGCTTAAGATCAAGAGGGCCTATTGAGTTGCTTCTATGGCTACAACTGCCTGTCCAAAGCCCGATGATCTGAGTTTAGTCTCCAGGACCCACATGGTAGGGGAGAACTGACTTCATCAAGCTGTCCTTTGACTTTCACCTATATTCAGGGCACACAGAATAAATAAAATATAATTTAAACTAAAAAAAAAAAAAAAAAAGAAAAGTCCTGAACTATTGAGCTTCTCTGATAACCTAGGTTCTAATAAAGTAAAGAGGAAAATGAAAACTCTACCCAGCATGTTTTAAGACTTACTCATTTTTCTAGTAACTAAAACTATCTTCCCTAAATTTCAAACTCTGGCATAAATAAAGAAAATAAATCTATCAAAATGAAGTAAAGAATAATATCAAGGTTGAGCCATGTGGTGGTGGTGCACGCCTTTAATGTCAGCAGTTGGGAGGCATATGTGGATCTCTGAGTTCGAGGAGACTGTGGTCTACAAATCTAGTTCTAGGACAGCCAGGGCTACAACAGAGAAACCCTGTCTTGACCTCCCCCTCCAAAGAGGAGGGTACAGTAGTTATTCCTCCCATTGTTTTTACTTGAATGGTAGAATTTAGTGGAACAGTTCCTCTGAGTGATATGCTTGCTACCTGTATTATCTCTTGAAGATAAACACCTCCAGATTTGTAGATTAAGAAATAAGAATAGGAACTGGGAGATAGTTTAGTTAGCTATGTTTGAACATAAACACCTGAGTTCTGATCCCTAGCACCCATCCACCTGTAATTCCAGTGCTGAGGAGATGGGTAAAAGCATTTCATACTGGAGTTCATTGGCCGGCCTACTACGTAGTGAAATTGATGAGCTCCAGGTTCAGTGACAGACCTTGTATCAAAATAATATAATAATATAATAATAATAATAATAATAATAATAATAATAATAATAATGTGGTGAAGCTGATACCAGGAGGGGGATAAGGAACTTGCTGCTAAGCCTGACTACCAGAGTCAGTTCTCATAGCCATCATGCTTTAAGGAGAGAACCTACTTCTGCAAGTCCCTACATCCTTGACTCTACATGCACACATTTCCTCTATGTATATACACACAGTTAAAGCTGGGGAATGACTCAGGAAGATACCCAATGTCAGCTTAGGTTTTTATATGCATGCACATGTGTGCATGAACCTGTAAACCCTTACTTCCTCCTCTCTGACACACAAAAGAAGCAGGACTAAGGAAATGGCTGTTTGAGCTAAATAACTAGTGCATTTGATACATTTGTACTTTGAAAGTTTGGACTATTTAACAACGACACTACAAGTTATTAGTAGGACATAATTACACGGCTTTCAGGTCAACACCATTACTTGATATAAGTAATTAAGTTTTCACATTTATCTTTTCTAGAAAAAAATTAAAAGACTTTGGAGTGAAACTATTCTTTGGACATAATTTGACTGAAAGGGATTTGACTAGGTTATCCTAATTCACCGAACAACTTAATACTTCCTTGATGGGCTGTGTCTTGGATACTAAAAGGCCAAGTTACCTGATTTTAGGTGTTCGGTGACTTGGCAGTCACACATCTATCTCTTTATTTTATCCAAAAAACTATTTCTTGATCCTGAAATTTCTCATTGTTAATATCATGGGGTAATGATTATGGAATGTCCCACTCTGTACCTATTTCTCTTTGAGAACTGGGAGATTTGTTAGCTAAATGTTAATTTTGGAGAAACATTCAGTGACATTACCTCAAAGCTACACTTTGGATGTGTAACATTGTCTTTGAGTTTTAGTATATGTCTTTTTAGTATATTTTCTTTTTACTTTTTCTGGTTTTTTGAGACAGGGTTTCTGGGTGAAACAGTCCTGGCTAACCTGGAACTCACTCTGTATACCAACTGGCCTTGAACTCACAGAGATCTGCTTGCCTCTGCCTCTCCAGTGCTGGGAATAAAGGTGTGTGCCACCACTGCCCAGCTTTTGTGTATTTTCTATTAAGAGATATATTTGCACATATATGCATCTGTTACAAGTAGTAGACTGTAACTTTGAGGAAGATTATGTAGTCCTGTCTGGTGAATCTCATTCTTTGTAAGGGTAGGGTGGACAACTGAGTAACACAACTCTATTGCCAAGAAATTTAGCAGTAGGTGTATGTTTTAGACTCATTCCTGGGAACTCTTACATTGTGAATCAGGCACATGTAAGACTACAGATTTGTCTTACACTGTTCTTCCTCTGGTAGAGCTTTTGCAAGCTTTTTGCGGGGGGAGGTTCCCCTGTGTATAGCCTTGCCTCCCAAGTGCTCGGATTTAAGGGGTAGGCAGGGCCACCACCGCCTGGCTCAGTAGAGCTTTTGATGTGGTTGAATTTTGGGGTAATTGTAAGATAAATTTTACTCTTGGCTTTATATGATTGACTAAACTTCATGTCTTGTGTGAGTTGGCTTTTCTATTTAAATTTTATTACTTGAATCCCTAGAGTTCTTCTGCTTGCATTTACCCAAAATTGTGCTTGGCATTAGATGTGGGTTTCTGGGAACATTTGTTGTGTTTGTTTAAATGAGAATGACCCCTCCCACCCAAGAGGATTGAATACTTGGTGCCCAGTTGGTGGAACTGTTTGGGAATGATTAGGAGTTGTGGCCTTGTTGGAGGAGGTATGTCGCTGGGGGAGGGTTTTGAGGTTTCACAAGCCCAAGCATCCCCAGTTAGCTCTCTCTCTCTACCTCCTACTTATGGATCAGGATGTAAGCTCTCAGCTACTGCCTCAGCGCCATGCCTGCCTGCCTGCTGCCATGCTCCCTGCAATGATGGTCATGGACTCACCCTCTGAAACTGTAAGCCACAAATAAACTCTTTCATCTATAAGTTGCCTTGGTCATGGTGTCTTATAGCAATAGAAAAGCAGCTAAGACACATGGTCTAAACATGGAGTGGTAATAGGAGCTCTCTGTGTTCTGTCCCTGTCCTACCCTCAAAGCACACATTAATATAATATAGGCTCTACAAGTGGCCACTCATCAACAGAATTAAAAAAACCTGAACCTTGTGTTTTTCTGACTAGAAACTATCATTGTTAGCTGTGTGATCATATCACTTTTCTCTGCAAAGTGGGCAAATGTCATGTGATGATTTTATTTATCCAGGCTTGCAAAACACTTAACATTCTTGGCACATCTAAGCATTTGATAAGATGGTAGTTTTTCTCTTTTTAATGTGTTCAAAAAAATTTTTTTACATTTATTTTTATTTCATATGTTTGAGGTTTTTGCCTGTATGAATGTGTGTGCACCATATTTGTGCAGTGCCTGTGGAGGCCAGAAGAGGACATCAGTTACCCCTGGAACTGGAGTACTGACAGTTGTTAGTCTCCATGTGGGTGCTGGGAACTGAACCAGGTCCTCTGGTAGAATAGTCAGTGCTCTTAACTGCTGAGTTATTTCTCTAACCTCTATGGTCTTGATTTACGTGGTGTTGGATTTGAGGCTATCATTTGTGGGAGCTTCCATGGGAAAAATGGCTTTGAAGTGAATGCAAAAAGTTGGCTAAAATCAAGCAAGTTAAAAAGTATAGGAATTTTAAATTGTTTTCCTTCTTTTTTATTTATTTTTATTTTATGTGCATTGGTGTTTTTGCCTGCATGTATGTCTGGGTGATGGTGTGAGGTCTCCTGGAACTGGAGTTTATAGACAGCTGTGAGCTGCTATGTGGGTGCTGGGAATTGAACCTGGGTCCACCTGGGAAGGCAGACAGTGCTTTCAACCTCTGAGCCATCTCTCCAAGCCCCTTAAATTGTTTTTCTACACTTGGGTATTTCTAAATTTTCAAATCACTTTACTTACTACTTTTAAATTTTGTGTGTGTGCATGCATGTCTGCATGCATGTGTGCATGCGTTGTGTATACACAAGTGCAGGAGCCCAAGATTTTATATCCCATAGATCTGGAATTACAAGCCACTCAAGTTGGGTGCTGGGAGCCTAACTCAGGTCTTCGTTAAGAACAAGTTAAGCTGTTTACTGCTGAATCATCTCTCCAACCACAAATTACTTTACTTTTAAATAATCTAGTTGTGATTTGTGGATTTGATGCAGTTTGAAAAATATTTGGAGTATTGAAAAAAATGAAGTACTGCTGTAAAGTGTGGCTCATTAATTAATATGTTCATTGCTCAGTGTGGCTGCCACTAGCCACATGAGGCTAGCATGGCCAAGGAACCCAAGTTAACGTAAAGTTTTAGAGATTTATTTTTAAAAATTTCTTCAGCTATTTTATCTACATATGAGGGTTTTGCCTGCATGTTTATAAGTGTGTTAGAAGCTGTCAGTTCCCCTGAAACAAATGGTTGTGAGCTACCATGTGTGTGCTGGGATTCTAACTCAGATTCTCTGGAAGAGTAACAAATGTTCTTAACCTGCTGAGCTATTACTCCAGCCCATAAAATTTATATTTTTAAAGACAAGGTTTTGCTCTGTAGCCCTGGCTGGCCTTAAATTCATGGTTTTGGGGATCTCAGCTTCCAGAGTGCTGGGATTAGAGGTGGGTATTGCCTTCCTAGCCCTTTAATTTCTTTTAGTTTCATAATTTAAATGTTAAAGTATAACTGTGTGTGGTTAGTAGCCACTATATGATAAAAAAGCACGAGTGAGCTTCAAAATGAAATTATGAATATAGTAATAGTTCTATTCATTTGTAGTATTATTTATTTGTAGTTTTTAAATTTATTACATAATGCTGTTTGTTTTCATTGTAGGTCTCCAATTGAGAAACATGGCACTGTTTTTCCTGCACTCTACCCACCTATTGCTGGACTTCTGTTGTAACAAGTTGGCAAACTCTGGCTGGAACTGGGCTGCAATAAAACATGCCAGTCATTAATGCTGACAAGAGCCTAACAAGTGCCAACTTACAGATGATTACGCATTTTGAATTCTAATGAACTGTTTTAACCTTCAGGAAGAATTGTAAAGACCTGTACATAGCACAACATGATCCGGATAATATATATACTGTTCATGTACATCCACAAACACACCGTGTACCAAATAATGCTTTCTTGTAGTAGAATAAGAATCGTGTAAATTCTAAAAGACTTTAGCAGGTTTTCTTTTCCTATTCATCTTTTCTTATCAGTTCAAAAAGATTCCTTAAAGCATGTCAGGTGAAAACCAATAAGGATAAAGTTTCCATATAATTTCCTTTAAACCATTAAGTCTTCATTACACTCTTTCCATTTACTAATCTTTTGTATTTTCTTTGTTTTGACACACTCCCCTTTCCTTTTATCTCTTCTATCTGCCAGAAAGTTCTCAAATCACTTAGTTGAAATACTGAAATACTAGTAAATTACTTGATTTTCCACGATGACTTCAGAGGTGGGGTCATCACTAGGTGCTTTGTCCTTTTGTACTGGGATTCACCCATCTCTTGGATTGGATGTAGCAATAACATTTTCTGGCTGTTGAGAGCTCTTGATCCTAGTCATAATCTCCTGAGAACTTTAAAATAAAAAAGAAAAAATGTAAAGTCTGTTCTAAGTTCAACTTAGTGAAATTTATTCCAAACAGTACAAAAATCCAGATTTGGTTTTATTTTTGTCCTCGAGTTGCCTAATATTAAGGTTGGATGAATAAAGCATGCACAGCTACAGGCTTTCTACATCTGGGATTGCTATGAAAAATGCTATTTGTCCTCTTACCCTTCTCCTTAGTCCTTCATAGTTCTTTGTTTCTTCTTTACTGCAGATTTCCCTCACCTATTGTACAAAGAAATTGCGATGTATATTTTCATGTAATTTGATTTTGGAATTTTGTCACCTTATGTAGTGAGTTCTTCCAAAATATAATTTTTTTCCAATAATTGTCAAGTTGTTGGCTTTTATTGTATTAAATGAAGGTTATAGTACTGAATAATACCAGAGAAGTGCAGTTTAGAAAAATCTCAGGTCGATTCCTTATGCAAACAAACTTAATACTTGAAAATCTCATGGCCATGGCAGTATACGTATTAGGTTTGGTCTAGATTCTTTATCTGAATCTAAAAGCATTACAGGGGGTAAGTCTTTTGCTAACTGACATACATATTTTGTCACTGACATAGTGCAGTTAGATTTGATTTTTGTTTGAGCATAAGTATGTTTCCTAGACAGTTTTCTAAAACAACTTGAGTGATGGGTAAAAGTAGTACATTCAGTGTTAAAAGACAGGCCTAAGCTCCTGTCTGGTTTTAGCTGAGAATGGGAAGTAGTGTTTGGCATATAAGATCTAGAGCATAAGACAGTACTTATTACTTGATGGTGTTTGATTGTGAGAATAGGTGGGGCTCTGCCCTGTGGGGTTTGGATAAATCTTTTGGCAGAAGAGGGAATGAAACAATTCTTGTCAAAGTCAGACCTTCCAACCTCTTATGTCTTTTTTTTTTTTTTTTTAAGTAGAGGAGAAATGGATGAAGATGTAGTTATGATACAGCACCATTTTAAAATCAGTTTTCTTGAGAGCATTGTAAAATCTTATAAACATCTTTAAAATCTGTAAATGTGTAGCATCTGTGAACACCTTGATTTGATTTCATTGGAGCCCAATTCTCTTTAAGAACTTTGAGACATCCCTCCTCCCCGGACTAGAAGTTACCCTATAGTGCTACTGTCCTCCTACAGGGCCTGGGAATGGAATCCTCTTCACTCTCCATTCACAACTGTCCTCACAGTGGTTGCTCTGGCAGTGTGGGACTTGCCTCTTCTATTGCTGTGATTCTAGCCCTCTGCTGAATTAAAATCCAGGGTCCGACTGCTCTGCAAGTAGTACATGCCCCAGTAACTCAGGGACAGCTATTTCTGAATTTGTATTTGCCACGGTATGGCATTTACCTTGGGATTACCGTGTGGTTCTTTGTGCTAGATCAAGGACTACTGGAGAGCTAAGAGTGACTGCCTTTCTCCTGAAGGCCTTTCCCCTTATGGTGCCCTGACCATGTTCTACACTTGAAACAGAAGCCTAAATGTTATGGCTTACTTTCCTATCAGAGATGTCATCTGTGCCTTTCCTAGTGTTCATCTGACAACGTGGATTTAAATGCCTCTATATTTGGTTTAAAAACCACACTCAGGTGGCTTTTGTCCCACTAAGGCATCATCATTAGTCTGAAGCAATTCTGTTTTAGAGAAAGTCCCATCACTACCCTAAACTCCTGCCACCTATGTCAGCCATCAGCTACACCTATAAAGTCCTTTACATTATAGAAGTGTTGGCTGTCACCTAATTTATTCCAAGTTCTTGTAGAGGCTTGCAAATTTCAGTCTGTGTTTGTAATGGGATGATATTGGTGGCTTTATGGCCTTATGTGTTTAAAATCCACATAGTGATTTCTTTGTCAATAGAAGGTAATGCTCAAACATTTGGGTTTTTTTTAAATTAGTTTTGTGATACCTGGGTGTCATAGTATCATTTAATGGCCTTTGTTCCCAGTTGTGAAGTTTTATTTATATTCTTATTCACTCTACAAACCTGCCCACTTTGGGTCTTGGTGCCTGTGTATCTTTGTCTGGTCTCTAGTTGGTGGAATTACCTTCTTTTTGTACTGCCCACTTCTCAACATTTTTCAAGTTTGACATAATGTTTTGCTTCATTCCAGTTTTTTTTTTTTTTTTTTTTTTTTTTTTAGTTCTGTAATTTGTTGACTGTATTTAACTATGTGAGTTTTGTTGTGATGTTTACTGTATTGTAAAGCACCTTAATCATGTGATGGGTGCTCTATAAATCAATAAATGATGACTTAGAGGCTGTATTATGAGCTATTTTGGTTTTAGGTGCAGGTCTCAAGCAAGTTATGGGATGCTTTCTATATAAACAGCATATCGGGTTGGGGATTTAGTTCAGTGATAGAACGCTTGCAAGGCCCTGGGTTCAATCCTCAGCTTCAAAAAAAAACAAAAAAAAACCCCTCAGCATATCATACCAAATGATACACACAGAAACCTTGATGGTTTTTACAAGCTTTATCCATCCATCCATCCATCCATCCATCCATCCATCCATCCATCCATCCATCCATTTATTTATTTTTGGTTTTTTGATACAGGGTTTCTCTGTAGCTTTGGAGGCTGTCCTGGAACTTGCTTTGTAGACCAGGCTGGCCTGGAACTCACAGAGATCCACCTGCCTCTGCCTCCTGAGTGCTGGGATTAAAGGTGTTCACCACCAGCGCCTGGCACAAGCTTTATTTAAAGAAGAAATTTGAAAGCAGGAGTTTACCTTCCTATCTGGTAAAATGCTCTTTAAATTCCAATACATGGCCAAACATCATTTCATCAGTTTCTGTTCATGGTGACTTAGAACATTATTTGGGATCTGTCTTGCTTAAACTAGACTGGCTCTAAGAGATCAGCTAATCTATGAGGAACTAATCAAACGTGAACTGGATGAGACCACCTATCCTCTAAGCAAATTGTCATCCCTACTGGATGTGACTTAGTGGCAAAGAGATAAGACTGAACACTTTTTTTCTCTTAAAGATGACACTATCTATCTAGCTTCTTGTCTTGAGCCCTCAGTTTATATGCATTTACTATTAGAACTAATAACTGACTTGATGTATTGATGATGATGCTCAGAGGTTCCTAGTGGCTGTTTGGCCTCTTCTTTACAACTGAAAAATGTGGAGCCAGATACCATAGAGCTGAATTAGAAACAAGAAGAAAATTCTAACCCTGATAAACATTGGAGTGAAATTTCTATAGGAGGGTTTAGATGTTGCACACCTGTGAACTCAATTTTGTAATTATTCATCACTAAGTAAATAGGAAGTAGTTCTATTTGCATGTTGTTTACTAGTATATTCTGTGTGCTAAGCACCAGGCTTCCGAGGAATTTTTTCTCCCTTGCCCTCAAGAAGATACCAGGAGTAACTACCTTACACAATTTACATTTTCTGGAAGCCTGTAGAATTCAAGAGAATTTAGTTTGCAGAGAAAATTATTTTCTGCCTGCCTATGGTATTTTTGGGTGTTTGATTTCAGGTGTGCAGTCTGGCTGCCAAAGTTGGATTAGACTTTTTGGCTTGATGAATTAGTACTTCTAATTAGTACCTTTAGTGACATGATCACAGAATTTTGAATCCTGTTCACATATGAATCAAACAGCTTTCGACAGCCAGGCACATGCTGCACAGAAAGTCCTAGGCAAGAAAAATGACTCTTCCTGAAGCAGTATATATTAAAAATTGTAGGGCTGAGGGTGTTATCCAGTGTGTAAGGACTTACTTAATGTCCAAAGCCCTGGGTTTAATCTCTAGCATCACAAACACACAAAAGAGTTGGGGAGATGGCTCAGTTTGGTAAAGTGTTTACCATCCAAGCATGGGGATCAGAGTCCAGCACAGCAGTCCCTAAAATTCCAGTGCCAGGGAGGTGGAGTCAGGAGGTCTCTCCTTGGTATAAAGTACCTTGAGCTCTGGTCTTCGAAAACAGATGCTACACCTTCACACAAGCTCTATAAAAGAAATACAACACTTGAATGCTCACAATACCTCATTCCTAACAACACTGGAAGCCACATTTCTGTTAATCAAGCTCCTCGATAGCAGATTTCTTTTTTTTTTTTTTTTTAAGATTTATTTATGTATGCAGTGTTCTGTTTGTATGTATATCTGCACACCAGATCTCATTATAGATGGTTGTGAGCCACTATGTGGTTGCTGGGAATTGAACTCAGGACCTCTGAAGAGCAGTCAGTGCTCTTAACCTCTGAGCCATCTCTCTAGCCCGTGATAGCAGATTTTGTTATTTGTGCATCTTGAAGGATCTGGTCAAACTCTAAAAGGATCATCTAAGGTAATAGTATCCTTTTTTTTTTTTTTTTTTTTTTGCTGGAGCTGAGGATCGAACCCAGGGCCTTGTGCTTGCCAGGCAAGTATTCTACCACTGAGCTAAATCCCTAACCCCAAGGTAATAGTATCTTAAGAAGAAACTAATTTGAGCCAGATGTGGATTTCTCTGATTCTAGCACTTGGGAAGTGAAGGCAGGAGGGTCAGGAGCTCTCGGCCTGTCTGGACTACATGAGAACTTTTGTCAGAGAAAGTGAGACAAACTCAGGTTAACTTACGAGGTTGCAAAGTAAGGCAAAGAGAAAACATGCTGTGAAGAGATGTTAACTATGACGGCACTTTGCAGACACTTAAGTCATTTTAGTGTTGGGATCTTGAGTTTTTAGGAGACTCCATGTAGAAGAAGGAGTCTGTTTATGCCTGAGGCTGGTTAACCTAGCCACCAGAAAGTCTGACAAGCTCAGTATCTGGTACACCTATGAACTACCCTCAATAGAAGCTTTGAGCTCTGGCACTGATGTTGAGATGTTGTTCTTTACCCACATGCCGCTTACGCACTGCTACTACCCAAACGTTGCTCTGCCCATGTTCTCTTCACTCCTGTGGTCTCCTGCTACACCTGGAACATAGTTTTTAGCACATAAATTTTCTTAATGTATTTCAGTGCCCTTCCATCTTTGATTTCCTAGGTATTTATCCGTCAGGGTTGTCCCACTTTCAAAATTTTAACCTTTGGCCCTACGTTTTTATGATTTAAATTCCAAATTCCTTCATCACTCTATTTCACTACCCATCCCAAAATGCTTTAATTGTGGCAGATCTTCCTAAAATCTGGCTGTCCTCTATAGAACACTTCCTTAACTGTTGATGCATTATTTTTATTCTCCTGAATTCAACTTTTTCGTTGAACTGAAGGCCTCATGTGTTCTAATTATACATGCTAGTTAAGCAAGCCAAGAAAAAAAAGTTCAAGCCGGGTATGATGGTGCTCGCCTTTAATCCCAGCCCTGGAGTCAGAGGCAGGTGGATGCCTATCAGCTCAAGGCCAGCCTGGTCTCCATAGGGAGTTCCAGGACAGTCAAAGTTAAGTGAAGAGACCCTGTCTTAATTCGCCACCCCACCACACCGACCAAAAAAAAAAAAAAAAAAAAAAAAGTTGAGAGGATGTTATCTAGGTATATTTCCCTCTGTTTTTGCTATTATCAAATCATATAATCATTCTCACATTCAGTAAAAGTTTTTTTTGTGGAGCTGAGGATCGAACCCCAGGCCTTGCGCTTGCTAGGCAAGCACTCTACCACTGAGCTAAATCCCCAACCCCCACCAAAAGTTTTACAGTCTTCCTTTTCTGTGTTTAATCTCAATATCTAATTACCCTTGCTTCTCATTTCTACTCCATTGCTCTGTCCTGGGCGTTTTAAAATAAGCTCCTAATGTTATTTGGCTTTGCCACTTTGACCTCAGGGTCTCACAATTTTCCTCGCACGACGTTGGTCTTTAATAATTCTAGAGCCTTATAGTTACCGCAACCCCTACTCCAGTAGCCAGTGTGCGTGTCACGATCGATGACCTGAGTTGTAGTCTGGTTTTGGCCATAAAATTCCCAAAGCCCAGAACGAATGCTGTCATTCAAGATTTCTGACAGTGTCTCATGGTTACAAAGTAATCATGCTTCAGAGTAGTCCATGTTCGCTGTGCCCAGACGACCGCCTAGAATATGGGAGATCAGTCAGTGCCTGGCAATACCCACAAAGGTCTAGTATGTAGGGAGGGTTCTCCCGGGGATATAGCTTCCCGCTCCACTTTCATTCACCTCTTTCTGCTCAGGCTCCTCCCTTTGCCGCGCCTCCATCCAGGTCTCGCGAGACTTGTTGACTCCGTTCGCCAGGCACATCTCGCGAGGCTGCAGGCAGGGCAGGGCCCGACATGGCGGAAGGTAGGATTTTTTTGTGGACCGGCGCGGGAAGGCACGGAGATGTGAGGGCACCGTTGGCCTGGCACCGAAGCCCCGAGAGGGGTTGGTTGGGTGTGGTTGCACGGGGCACCTCGTGTCTCGCGAGCCTTCCCGTCTAGCGTCTCGGGCTTCCCGGGGCCGGGGGTTCCTCTGCGCCGTTCCTATGGCAACGCCCCTCCCTCGGTCTGGCCCCTGGGGACCTCGGTGGGCTGAGAACGCCAGGGGTGGTGATCAGGTGTTAGCAGCAAACGCAGCCGCGAAGCTCCTCAAGGCTGTCGAGGAGGCTCCTTGTGGTGCCCACAATGCTGGAATGGCGAGGGAAGTGTCCATGTCCTTAGGAAATCGAAACTGCTGTCATGGCAGGTCCTGCATCCGGAAGGGGTGCATCCCTTGCTTGCGGAAGAGCTTGACACTTCCTTGCAGGAGGTCGGGAGGAATCGGGGCTGCAACCGTGCAACGGGTTTCTTGGGCCAGCGCTGTAGTCTCTGGGCTCTTTTACAGCCCCGGCGTGCCTGTGCGCCGAGAGTCTGAGGTTTGCAATGGGGGCAAGAGGAGGGGTTTGCTTAGTAAGGGAGTTGACCAAGGATACACTGCTGGTGAGAGGTGTACTAAAGCCAGATCTGCGTTCCTTTACTTCTTGGTTCCTTACCCTCTTTTGTAGTGTACTCTCTACGACACTGCAGGTAAAGGCATCTGATTTCTCACGTTCAGCTTCCCTTAATGTAGGATCTTTGCTTGTCAAACTTTATAGGGGGGAAGAAACGCCAGAGATGATGAGTTACCTGCCAGGGATCATAGAGTGATATTGGACCTGGCCTGTGTTCTCGTGTGTATCCCATTGTTGGAGAAAAACTTCTTGTTGGGCATTACTGAGTGTTGAAGGGTGCTTGATCAAGACCTTCCCTATTTCGGTTGGTTTGTTTGCTAAGCCTTGGCAGAATCCATCATTTCTTGATCTGAGATTTGGGTAGCATGGCAGTTTGTGTAGGCTTCTCTGATTTGGATTAGGTTTAAGAGTAATAATATGAAGTAGGCCTGCCAGGTATGTTATTTGCCCTTTATAGCTAAGTGAATTGAGGCTAGGGTTATGGCTGGGAGCTGGATCCAGTTTTCCTTTTTCCCATTTTCTACCATGTTAAACACCTTGGTGGAGCTTCAGGCAAATATTGTCCCAATGAAGAAAAAACTTCTGAAAGAGCTAGGTGTGGTGGTGCATACTTGTAGTTCATTCAGAACTTGGAGGTTGGAGGCAGAAGGATCAGGAATTTAAGGTCATTCACAGCTGACCTGGGATACACAAAAAAGCCTATACAAAAAAGGAGCTAGATGATCTGCAAACCACAGAAATATTGTACACTGGAGTCAGCCAGTGAACTCTCAGCAGTGAGGTGTGGGAGGAAGGTTCAGGAAGACACCATGTGAGATTGTGAGTAGTATAGTGCTTTTAGGAAGGGAATTTGTGGGGGAAATACATTACCAAGTTTCAGATTGTAGAGGGTGTAGTTTTTCTTTTCTTTTTTTCATTCAGTAGTTTTATTTAGCACTTACTGTGTTTGTGCTCCCCTTCCAGTTGTGGGGAGTTCATATAGGCTGAGATCAGTCGCTGATTATTTACTTGTGGTTGCCTTGAGGTGATTAGAAGCATCTCTCTAGCCAGTGGACCGTACACCTTAACCACAGACAAGACATCCAGGACTAAATTGGCTGGAGGGGTGAAGTGATGGGGGGATGGATGATAGGTAGATACTCTTAGGCTCTGACCTCACAGTTTACCCTCTTTACATTCCAGTTTCCTAAGTTCCAGTTAAGGCTGGTTGAAAATGATGTTGTAAAGTTCAACTAGGAAAACTTGAGGAAAGCATTCTGGGTCAGTTAGCTCATGAAATGGAAGGCATTTCCTATGCAAGGAAAAACAGAGTCGTCTAAAGGTGTTTTGGGAGGTGTTTCTTACGTTGCTTGTAGTTTTGTTCTGTTTGTTTCTGCTGCTGCTTGAACTTTAATCGGGTTGTCGGAACTGGCTGCTGTTCAGAGAGAGTGGTAAACACTCATGGCAGATTTTTGTGAGATGTCACAGTTCAGTTGTCAGCATACTCTGGAGACTTTCCTAATAGTTGATCATTTGGTGGGGGTTCTTGTGTGGCTCATTAGTTCCCAGAAATAGTAAGCAGAATCTTGAGAAACCATATATACTTGCCATATAGTAACTTGTCTGCTTATATAGAAAACTTGCTTTTTTCTCTGGCTGTTCACTTGACTGAGTACAGATCCTTAACTCAGGTCCACTCTAAAAGCATTTTTTTTTTTCTTTTTAATTTTTTGAGACTGGGTCTCACTTTTAGTACTGGTTAGCCTGGAACTTGCTGGGTGAATCACAGAGATCTGCCTGCTTGTGTCTCCTGAATTCTGGGATTAATGAGAGGGGTGTGATTCCACACTCAGCCTCTAAAAGCCATTTCTATTTCCATTTGTACACCTATGCAGCTGTTCTAATCTGTGTTTTCTTCAAACTCAAATGAGCTACTTTAAAAGTGTTCATGTGTTCTTCCTGAATCAAAATGCCAGGCCTTCAGGTGTAAGCATGATTCTACATTGAGAGACAGCACTGAATGAAACAAGCAAAGTTCCTGCTTCACAGGATCTCCATTCAGGAAAATGGCTTTTCTTCCTAGAGCTGCTCAGAACTAAACTTCCTTTACTTTTTTTCTCCTTTAGTCACCCACAGTTTCTTTTCAGTTTCTTATGTTCTCTTTAAAACAAATCTGATTTATGCCAGACATGGTGGCTCCCACACTTGGGAGGCAGAAACAGGAGAATCAACAGGTCAAGGCTATCCTCAGCTATATGGCAGGTTTAAGGCCAGCCAACGGTACATGAGACATTGTCTCAAAAAGAATATAAAAATCAGTGACTACAGGCTTGCCACCAAGCCCGACTACCTGAATTTGTTCTCCGTGACCAATGCAGTGAGAGTGAGAAATGACTCTCATTGGTTGTCACATTAGCCCCACTTCAACCATATGACAGTCCCTTTCCAAATAAATGATTAAATGTAATAAACTGTTAAATACAAAATCAGATCTTAACTCTCCTTTCAAAAAATTTTCTATTTTTATTTTATGTGAATGGATGCTTTGCTTGCCTGTATGTTTTGTACACCACATGCATGCCTGATGGGGGAGGAGGCCAAAAGAGGGGATCAGACCCTCTGAACTGAACTTAAAAGGGTTGTGAGCCTCGTTACAGGGGTTGGGAATTGAACATAGGTCCTGGCAGAGCAACCTGTGCTCTTAATCACTGATCCATCTCTCCAGCCCTACCTTTCCTGTTCTTAACACCCTCCCTCTCCAACTCCTGTGGTGTATTCCAAATAACCTTGAAGTCTCAAAAGAGGTCTGGTCCTAGTTCACAGTGAAACTTGTTTCTGGCCTCTCATTTACTGTGCCCCTGTCACATGAACTGTTCTTGTATGTTTCCAACATGCTTCTAGAACTCCCATCTTTGTCCCTGCAAAGCCATTTCTCTTTAAGGCTGATGAGCTTTTCTTCCAATAGCTGCTCAGTTGTCACCTAGAGGGTTTTCCTGAATGGAGACCGTGTAGAGCAGGAGCTTTGCTTGTTTGCTTCAGTGTTGTCTCTCAACGCAGAATCATGCTTAGGCCTGAAGGCCTGGTATTTTGATCATCCCTTAAGTTGCTTGGTGCCTGAGGGTATAACTCCATGGTTGAGCGTGTATTGCGTATGCTCTTGACATAGATGAAATATTTAGCACCCAAACAGTTGGCTTGTTATGTCTTTAGTCTCTTGTCACATGTGCTGGTTTGTTTTGGTCAACGTTACACAGATTTACTTTAGACATATCTGGGAAGAGGGAATCACAATTGAGTAATTGCCTCCATCATACTGACCTGTAGGCAAGTCTGTTGTGTATTTTTTTGATTAATGGTTGATTTGGGAGGGGTCAGATTACTGTGGGCAGTTCTACCTCTGGGCAAGTAGTCTTGGGTTGTATAAGAAAGCAGGCTGAGTAAGGCATGGGGAGCAAGCCAGTATGTAGCATTCCTGCATGCATGTCTTCCTCCCTCCAGGGGCCTGGTTTGTCTTTCCTCAATAAACTGTGATGGGGAATATGGAAGCCATATATAAATGCTTTGCTTCCCAAGTTGCTTTTGGTCACATTCCCCCCCCCCCCCCCCCCCAGACAGGGTGTCTCTGTGTAGCTTTGAGCCTTTCCTGGAACTCGCTTTGGAGACCAGGCTGGCTTTGAACTCACAGAGATCTGCCTGCCTCTGTCTCCCGAGTGCTGGGATTAAAGGCGTGCGCCACTACCACCGGTCACATTGTTTTTATCTCAGCAATAGAAAGCAAACATGTAAACTGGTGGGTTTCTACTACATTACTCTGAAAAACATCAGTTTTCTAGGAGTGCCCTAACCAGCACCTAGTACTTGGTTTTTAAGATAGTGCCTCCCTTTGTGGCCCATGCCTTGAATTCATGTTCTTTTTGCCTTTCAGGTATGCAAACATAACTGGCTTCTTCAAACTACTGTCTTAGTGGCTGTTCTTGCTGTGAAGTTTTTTCTAGTCCTGCACAGCCTGACGACCCTGCAGCTGCTTATAAAATAATCACTCAGAATCTTATACTAATTAAAACTGCTTGACCATTAGCTCAGGCCTACCACTGACTAGCTCTTACACTTAAACTCAGCCCTTTTCTGTTAATCTATGTATTGCCACGTGTTCCTTGACTTTACCTGGGTACCGTGCTGCTCCCTGGACGGTAGGCTGGCATCTACTGACTCAGCCTTCCTCTCCCAGAATTCTCTTTCTCTGCTTATCTTACCTATACTTCCTGCCAAGGTTGCTTTTTTATTTATCAACCAATCAGAGCATACAGAGAATATCACATTCACAGCATACAGAGCAACATCACCCATCAGGGGCTTGCTTACAGTTTCAGAGGCTTAGTCCATTACTATGGACTGAATGGTGATATGCAGGCAGATGCTGGTGTAGCTGAGAAAGCTACATCCTGATCTGCACAGAGAGAGAGCCTGTACCTGGTGTGGGCTTTTGAAACCTCAAAGCCCACCCTCAGCAACACACTGTCTCTAACGAGGCCACAGGTCCTAATCCTTGTAATCCTTTCAGACAGTTCCATTCCAGGAGACTAAGCACTCAGATGATATAAGCCTGGGGGCCATCCTTACTGAAAATGCCACAGCTGCTTTTCCCCAGCACATTTAAGTCTTAGCAAATGAAGTGTAGTTCTTGAGCTGGAGATGTAGAGTGCTTGCCTTGGGTCCATTCCCAGCACAAAATCTTTTTGAGATTGTAAATACATTTACCCTTTCCTCCTTGTCAAGCCTCCCATATACCCCTTCCTACTCTCTCAAAATTCATGACTATTTTTTTTCATTAATTGATATTGTGTGCATATATGTGTGTACACACATACACAGACACACAGACACACAGACACACAGACACACACACACACACACACACACACACACATTCCTGAATATAGCCTGTTCAGTTTGTGTAGTGTTACTTGTATGTATGTTTTTTCTGGGTTGACTGTTTGGCACTAGATAATTGGTGTGTACTTCCTTAGAGAAGACCCTCTCTCCCAGCTTTCCTCAGTTGCCTATAGTTCTTTGTGTAGGGTTGAGGCCTTGTAGGCTTTTCATAGTTTACTTGGGCGTATCCATTGATGTTATCCTTGTTCAGTTCACATTTGGGCAGTCTGTTCATGAGACTTTGTGGGTGTAACTTCTGATAATTACTAGGAGACACAATCTCACAGCAAACTTACTGATCCTGTGGCTCTTAGAGTTCTTTCTGCTTCCCTCTTCCAAAATGTTCTCTGAGCCTTAGATGCAGGAGTGTTTTGTAGATGTATCGATTAGGACTAGGCTCCAAAACCCTGCATTTTGATTGGTTATGATTTTCTGTAGTGGTCTCTGTTGCAAAGCGGTTTCCTTGATGGAGGTGGAGCCTACACTTGTCTGTGGGTATAAGGACAAATGTTCATGCATTCTTAGGAATTATGCTGGGTTAGTAAATTAATGATTGTTGATTCTCCTCCAATAACCATGCCCTAACTGGCACTGAATGAGTAGTTAGCTAGGTTCCAGTCCCAGGCATAGTTTACTTTATATTGAGTGAGTCTTAAATCCAACTAGAGAGCCGTTGGTTAATGCTAAGGTGTTCATGTCACTGCTGCAACCTTAAGGTTGTCTTGCCATGTTGGTTGCTGATGTGATTCATGGATGCCATCATAGTGGGGAGAATTTTTTTATTCTTATGTCTGTAGTGTTTTGTCTTTGTGTATGTATGTGTGTCATGTGCATGTCTGGTGCCTGAGGATGTTGGAAGAGGGCATGATACCCTGGAACTGGAGTTACAGATATTTGTGAGCTATCATGTAGGTGCTACAATTGAATCTGGGTTCTCTGTAAGACTGGCCAATGCGGGGCTGGGAAAATGGCTTAGCAGTTAGGAGCACTGCCTGATCTTTCAGAGGACTTGGGTTCAATCCCCAGCACCCACATGGCAGCTCACAGCTGTCTCTAACTCCAAGATCTGAACCTTCACACAGATGTACACGCAGGCAGTACCAATACAAATAAAATAAAAGTAAATAAATTATTTAAAAAAAAAGACTAGCCAATGCTCTTAACCGTGAGTCATTGCTCCAGACCCCACAAAATGATATTAATGTGTGTGTGTGTGTGTGTGTGTGTGTGTGTGTGTGTGTGTGGCTTGTTACATAGTTGATTATAGACTTTTACTAATTTAGTGGAATTTGGTCAGGAAAATACTTGGGGCAATTGAATAACAAGGTGAAGACATTTTTATGTGGCCATTCATGGTCAGAACAATAACTGCTAACCACATACGGCCAACTTAAAATTAAACAGTTAGTTTCTGGCTACATTAATCACATTCCAAGTGCTCAGCCACAGTGTGGCTAACGGCTCCCTGGAATAGGTAGATCAGTAGAATACTGTACCACACAGAAAGTTCTGTTGAAGAGCACTGTTCTAGAAAGTGTTTTGTTAGCATAGGCTGGTAAAACTGGGAGCAAAGAAACTCTCTACTCATTCAACAAAGGTCCCAGGCCATTGATAATTATTCATCTAGTCTGTTGATGTGTGGGGCAGTCATCTTCCTTCCGTACTCTCTCTCCTTATCTCTACTGTGACCCTGTCTCCAAAAAAAAAAGAAAAAGAAAAGAAAAGAAAGGGTGGGGAGTGGTGGCACACCTTTAGTTCTAGTACCCTGAAGGCAGAGGCCAGCCTGGTCTCTATAGAGCATCTCAGGGAAGGCAGAGTGATATGGTGATATGGTGGAAGCCTATCTCAAGAAAAACCTAAATAAATAAATAAATAAATAAAGGTTTATTTTAAGGAAGAATATATGAGTTTGTTTATTTACTTAAAGAATTTCCTTTAGTAAATGGAATTGTAAGGTGGTTTTATAAGGCGTATTTTTTGGGTTTAGGGATAAAAGCATTCATAGGGTTAAACCCAAGGTCACATTCTGGTTGTAAGAATATGATGTTTTTAGCATCCTTGTTGAAATATCTTGACAAGAAGTATCTGTAGGCCAAAAAAAATTTTTTTGGTTTTATTTTTTGAGACAGGTTTCTTTGTGTAGCCCTAGCTGTCCTGGAACTCACTCAGCAAGCTGATTTCAAACTCAGAGAGAGATCTGCCTGCCTCTGCCCCTGGAGTGCTGGAATTAAAGGTGTGCAGCACCACTGCCCAGCTTTAAAATTTGGCTTGTATGGAATGTAAACTAGATTCTAGTGTGATGGGCCTCTATATTTCCTCTTTCTGCCCTGCTTCAGCACCTCCCCATTCTGTGACATGGAGTCTGTATTTCCCGTGCTGGTGTCGAGTTCTCTTGCTCGGTGTTTCCCCTCCGAGGAGGAGAGTTGTACTTTCTTGGTTCTTTAGTCTTGAGTCACTAAGAGCTCTTCAGAATCAGTGACCTGAGTCTAACCCAAGGTGCTTAGTGTAATTTTAAGTTCAACTCCTCTGTTGTTTTCAAAACAAGGTTAATTGTGAGTATTGTTTTCGTCTGTAGGCGGTGGTGGCACACACCTTAATACTAGCACTCAGGTTGATCTCTGAGTTAGAGGCCAGCTTGGTCTACAGATAAAGTTCCAGGACAGCTAAGGCTACACAGAGAAACCCCATCTCAAAAGACAACAAACAAACAAAATAAAACAAAAAGTATTGTTTTCCTTTAGCCAACATTTTAAGAGAAATGTTGTTTGGGAGGCCAGAAAGATGGCTCATCAGTTAAGAGCAAAATAAATACATGTTTTTTGTTTTTTCTTTACTTTTTTTTTTTTTAAGGTTTATTTATTTATTATGTATACAGTGTTCTGCCTGCATGTGTCCTTGCAGGTCAGAAGAGGGCACCAGATCTCATTGCAAGTGGTTGTGAGCCACCATGTGGGTGCTGGGAATTGAACTCAGGACCTCTGGAAGAGCAGTCGGTGCTCTTAACCACTGAGCCATCTTTCCAGCCCTTGTTTTGTTTTTTAAAGAAATGTTTGGTTTCAATATTTGCAAGACAGATAATTGCAGAATTAGAGAAAAAATGTTACTATTGTCATCTTTTAAGTGCTTTTCAAGTTTATTTCCCTGGGAATATTGATTTCTACCTGAGGCTGGGTGGGCATCCAGTTCTTCACTGCAGGCATTTATTGAATGTCTAGAAGAGAAGAAAAAACAACCATACATACACACACACACACACACACACACACACACACACACACATGTGTATATGTGTGAAGATCATAGTACATTAGCATTTAAACATATCTTTTGAAAACCTTTTTCTAATTATGAAAACAGGACATATTTATTATAAAATAATAATCGGAAAGTGCAAAGAAAAATCCTTTTCAGCAAGACTTGCTATTTGGTAGTATTTAATTTGCCTTTTATTCTGCACATATGTGAGTATGTACATTAAATTTGAATTGTAACACATATAATTTTATATTCTGCTTTTTAAAAATATTGTGTGTGTGTGTATGTGTGTGTGTGTGTATGCATGTGTGCACGCACGCAAATGTCCAAGTCCGTGCCACATGAGAGAGTGGAGGTCAGAGGACAACCCAAGGAAATTGGTTCTTTCCTTCCACCGTGTGGGTCCTGGGGATCAAACTCAAGTTGTCAAGCTCAGCGGCAAGCACCTTTATCTGATGAGCCATCTCACTGGGTCTCTTTTCTCAGTTGTGTTTTTTATTATTTATTTTGTACATATGCATGTATATGTGTAGGCACATGCATGTCACAATGTGTGTGATGGAGGTCAGAGGACAACTTACAGGAGTAGGTTCTCTCCTTCTGTTATGTAGGTCCTAGGAACTGAACTCACGTCTTCAGGCTTGACAGTAAATACCTTTATATGGTGATCCATCTTGCCAGCCCACAAAGTCATATTTGATTCTCTCAGAGTATACAGAAATAGTAGATCATATGGCTAGAGAGTGGTGAATGAGATTTGCCTTGCAGCTACCATGTAAACATTCATTGTTTGCCTTGCAGAGGAGGTGGCCAAGTTGGAGAAGCATTTGATGCTTCTTCGACAAGAGTATGTCAAGCTGCAGAAGAAACTGGCAGAGACAGAGAAAAGATGCACACTTTTGGCTGCACAGGCAAACAAGGAGAGTAGCAATGAGTCCTTCATCAGCCGTTTGCTGTCAATAGTGGCAGGTCTCTATGAGCAGGAGCAGTACAGGTAAGCTCTCGGAACCAGAACTGGACCTCTGGCTTCATCCCTAGCCACTTCACACACGTTAGAGTGTCTTCTCATTCTTATTTTGTACTCCTCAGTACTCCTAGGGTTGAACCAGGGACTTTGCATATGCTAGGAAGTGCTGAGCTGCATCCTCATCCTCAGCTCTTGTCACCTTGTTCTGAGATGGTCTCACTAGGTTGGCCAGGTTGCCATTGAACTTGTGATTCTCCTGTTTGAGCCTCTCAGGTAGACAGGATTAGACCTATCTGCTCTACTAGGCCTGGCTTCTCTTTCATTTTCTTGCTAAATTTATTTTTCTGTAATCCAAATTACTAGTACCTAGCCATGTGTGGAAACTCAACTTGTAATCTCAGTACTAAGGAGATTGAGAGGAAGATTATCATGAGTCTGAGGCCAGCCTCAGCGGTATAGTGAGGTCCAGTCCAGTGTGGGCTAGGTTAGACTGAGTCCTTATCTATAAAACAAAAGTAAGAGCTGGGCTGATGTCAGTAAGGTACATGAGGACCTGAATATGATCCCAAGAACCCATGTGAAAAAATTTGGGCCTCATAGCAGTCACTTAAAACCCCACTACTAGGAGGACAGAGACTGGCAGTTAGTTTCTGGGGCTCACTGTCCAGCAAGCCTAGCCCAAGTGGTTGTGTTTCAGGCCAATGAGAGACCCAATAACAGGTAGATGGCACCTGAGGAATGGCACCAAGGGTTGTCCCCTGGCTTCCACATGCACACTATCTGTGTGCTCCTCTGTGCCTCATACACTCAGACCAACACCAAACCAATGCAAAAGGTGAGCAGTGTGCCTTTGTCACTCAAAATGTCATTCTTGTTAGAAGCCTGTATGCTACTTGCTAGCCCTTTGGCCTCAAGCTATGACATTAGGTTCCTGATCTGTAACAAAGAATGATACTAGTACTATTCAATTTAGGGTTAGAGTAAAGGTTAAGTTGTAGATGTTAAGACACTTAGAAGAGTGGGCACATACCAAGGATTGATTATTAGCAGTAGTATTTATTTATTTTATTTGTTTGTTTGAGATATGGTTTTTCTGTGTAGCCCTGGCTGACTTGGAACCTGCTGTGTAGACCAGGCTGGCCTTGGACTCAGCAGTCCTTCTCTTTCCTGAATATTAGAACTAAATGCTACTTCTGATGGTTTTTTGTTTGTTTGTTTGTTTGAGCTGAGGCTCGAACCCCCAGCGCTCTACCACCGAGCTACATCCCCAGCACTGGCATGTGCTACTGTACCTAGCTATTGATTTACTTTTGTGACAAGGCGTTCTGTAGCCCAGGATGGCCCAGTACTTGGTTGTGTTCAAGGATAACTTTGAATTTTTGATCCTTTTCCCACTGCTTCTCCAGTGCTACAGTTTGGCTAAGTGCCACACATTGGCACTTTTCTTTGTTGCCAGCATGGCTGGCCATATGGCCCAATGCTGTCGGCACAGAGGGTGATCATTGATGTTTCAGTTGATTGCCTGGAAGCCTTTTTTTCTTAGCATTTGACATATCAGAGTAAATGTACCTATCTTTTTTCTGGGAATTTTTAAAATATAATAGTATGTAGGAAATATCCTTACCTCTCTTTTTGTTTGCTTTTTTGAGACAGTGTCTTGCTATGTAGCCAAGATTGATTTCAAACTTGTGATCCCAATATGCTGAGGTTATATGAAAGTTCCACCCAGCCGCAACCTCTTCTCTAGATAAATGGTTGGATATTAAATGATTAATGTTAGATATAAGTGTTTCTGATGGAGACAGGAGTCCAGGAATTAGGTTTTGTGTTCTTTACTGCTTTGTGTGAACTTATGTGTTCATAGTCTCTCCATTTAACGTTGCTTGACATTATTAGGGAGCAAAGCAATAGCACAGTCTCAGAGTTTTGAGCTATCCACATTTCTCACTCTGGTAGTTTATTTTGATACATTCTGCACAAGACATCTTATATTTTATGTATGACTTAGTCATCCTGCTTAGCTTGTAAGTTCACGACAAGAATCCTGTTAGATGTATTTGAGACTAGATCATCCCATGGAATTGAGGTAGAAGTTAAAATATTCCCAGCAACATGTAAGCATGGTCCACTGTGTGGAAATGCCATTGTGGTTTATGTTTTTCTTTTGCAGATTCATGTTGATAATCATTATCCATGTATTTGTCAGGTGGGACTCCTAGCTTACCTAGTTATGATGACATTTTTCTTTCTGTATCTCTGGATATTTTCCTCATTAGTGATTTGAAGATCAAAGTTGGGGGCAGGCACATCAGTGCTCACAAGTTTGTCCTGGCAGCTCGCAGTGATAGCTGGAGTCTGGCCAACTTGTCTTCCACAGAGGAGCTAGACTTGTCAGGTGAGTCTGACTTCATCGGAACACAGAAATAATGCCAAGACCTCTTGGCAGAAAGTTAGAATGCATCACTGTAAAATATATGTGGTATGATAAAAGTAAAATACTTATCAGTTGATGGGAACATGAACTATTGAAATAAGATGTCACCCTAAGTTGGTTGTCCTTTTTCTTTTAATTTTTTATTTTATTTTAATTTATGTGTGTGGGTGTTTTGCATGCGATATGCACGCAGTGCCCAAGGAGGTCTGAAAAGGATGTCGGATACCTTGGAACTGGAGTTACAGATGATGGTGGTGCATCATGTGGATGCTGGTAATTGAATCCAGGTCCTCTGGAAGAGCAGACAGTGCTCTTAACCACTGAGCCATCTCTCCAGCCTCAGGTTGTTCTTTATGATTATATTTAATCCTTGGATAACAAATTAAATATTTTAGTATCTATTATGTTCTTATATTTAGAAAGTATCAGAATCTTTCAATAAGCTTATTTCTTTAAAAAAATTATTACTGTATGTATGCTTAGCTTTGGAGGTCAGAGAACTTTGTGGAGTTCTGGAGATTGAACTCTGGTTGATAGGTTTGTGTGGCAAATGTTTTTATCTGCTGAGTCATCTCTCCAGGCCTGCTTATTTTAGCTTTCGCATGTAGTATATGTACATGTCCTTGTAGGTGTGTGTGCTGTGTGTGGAATCCAGAGGCTGATGCCAGGTAACTCAGTCATTCCTTCTATTGATTGACTGATTGAAGACAAGGACTCATCATGTAGCCCTAGCTGGCCTGTAACTCAAGATGTAGACCAGGCTGGCCTTGAACTCAGATATGTTTGCCTCTGCTTCTTAAAAGCTAGAATTAAAGGGGTATGGCCACCATTAGTATCTTTTCCTAAAAATATTTTGCATGTATTTTGTGTGTGTGTGTGTGTGTGTGTGTGTGTCTGTCTGTCTGTCTGTCTGTCTGTCTAGGTCAGAGGTCTGCTTGCAGGAGTCAGTTCTCTCTTTCTACCATGTAGATTCCAGTTGATTGAACTCAGATTGTCAGGCTTGGTAGCAAGTGTCTTTACTGGTGCGTCATCTCCCTGGCCCACAGTAGTTTTCTGGAACACCAAAGGACAGCTGTCAGTGTTTAGAATTTTAGTAGGTTTATACCTGTGTGAGATGGTGAATGTTAATTTGTTTCACTGTGGGAATTCCACTCCCCCTCCAGTCCATGTTCTGGAACTCTCTATAGGCCAGGCTGACCTCAAATTCAGAGATCCACCTGAGCACTCCCAAGCACTGCCCTGCTCACTCGAGTAACTTTTTGAAAAAGGATTTCTTTTTTTTTTTTTATTAAAAAAAATTTTTTTTTTTTAATTTGTGCATTGGTGTTTGGTCTGCATGTATGTCTGTGTGAGGGAGTTGGATCCACTGGAACTTGACTTACAGACAATTGTATACTGCCATTTGGGTGCTGAGAAATGAACCTGGATCCTCTGGAAGAGCAGCCAATATTTTTAACTACTGAACCATATCTCCAGCCCCAATTTCATTCTTTTTTCTTTTTTTTTTTTGAGCTGAGGATCGAACCCAGGGCCTTGCGCTTGCTAGGCAAGTGCTCTACCACTGAGCTAAATCCCCAACCCCCAACTTCATTTTTTAAAATATTTATTTTTATTTTTTAAATTATGTATATGTGTGTGTGTGTGTGTGTGTGTGTGTATGTATGTATGTATGTATGTATGTATGTATGTATGTATGTGTATGTACATGAGACTACAAGTGCCCTTGGAGGCATTAGATTTCCCTGGAGCTGGAGTAATGGGGATTGTTAGTAACTTGATATGGCTTCTGGAAACCTAACTTGGGCCCTCTGCAGCAATAATATGTGCTCTTAACACTGATATATCTCTCCAGCTCTATAGCTCTATTTATTTTTAGCCTGTCTGTGTGTTGGTGTATGTCTATATACATGGTACCTGAGGAGGCAGATCTCCCTGAAGTTGGAATTAACATGTGGTTGTGAGTCTCTCAATGTGAGTACTGAGAACTAAAATCAGGTGGTCTACAAGAGCAATATATGCTCTTAACTGCTGAGCCATCTCTCCAGCCCCACTATATAGTAATTTTTGTATGTGCATCTCTTTATTTATTTGTTTGTTTGTTTGAGATAGCATCTTACTATGTGGATTAGGCTAACCTGGAACTCAAAGAAGTCTACCAGCTCTGCCTCCCAAGGGCAGGATTAAAGGCATGTGCCATCATGCTCAGCATGTGTGTATCTCCTAATAACATGTTATATACTTAAACATATGTAGTAAATTTCTTTCAAAACAATTTTAATAGGGCTGTGGAGATAGCTCAGTGAGTAAAGACATTTGCCACCAAGCCTGATAACCTGAATTTGATTCCTAGAATTCACATGTTAGAAGAAAAAAAAACAACTCACCCCCTCAGGTTGTCCTCTAATTTCTACTGTATGCTTATTACACACACACACACACACACACACACACACACACAAAGTAAATGTAATTTTAAGAAAAGTTTTTAGTAGACATACTAAATTATTTATATTATTGTCTTATGTATATTTGTAGCTTATGACTAAATGGAAGTTTTCAAAAATTCACATAAAATTGTATTAATATTTGCTTAACTACTCTTGAAAACAAGGCATGAAGCAAAGTTTTCATTGAACTCTGCTCTTAGTGACTATTGCAAGAAGTATTGTAGCAGGATTGTATTAAAAGTTCTTATTAATAAAATCAAACCTGAGGCCAGTTATTGGGGTGAATGCTGGAAGATCAGAGAAGCAGAACAAGCCACAATCACCTCACCTTGCCAATTCCTCAGCTGATCCTGTTTCCTCAGATTGGAAGCCTCTGAGTCCTCATCCAGAATCAATCTCAGCTGAACTGCTGCTCAAAAGCCTAAAAGCTTAACCAGCTAAAAGCTTCTAGTTCCTGGTCTTCACGCCTTATATACCTTTCTGCTTTCTGCCATCACTCCTTGGGATTAAAGGCTCACTTTCTGGGATTAAAGGCGTGAGTCACCAGGCTTGGCTGTATCCTTGAACCCACAGAGATCCAGGTAGATCTCTGCCTCTGGAATGCTAGGTTTAGAGGCTACCACTGCCTATCCTCTATGTTTAATATTGTGGCTGTTCTGTTCTCTGACCACAGATAAGTTTATTAGCATGCACAATATTTCAGGGGGAACACAGTACCACCACAAAGTATAACATGGAGACTGTCAGGATATTAAAATAGGACATTGGACTGGGAGTGTAGCTCAGTGGTAGAGTGCTTGCTTAGCATGTATCAATCCCTGGGTTTGATCCTGAAGATTGGGAGAGAGAATGAGGATGGAGAGTAATTTTCAGAAGTGATTGACTGTGAAAGCTCTCCTGAAATGTCTGTTCAGAGGCTGTCCCGTTTAGAAGGTCTATTTCTGTGTGCTGAGGACTGAGTGATTATGATGGGTCTCTGCCTCAGAGCTCAGGCTCTGGGAGAAGTAATGGACTGTTACTAAATCATTTCAAACCAGAGCCATGAATGTAACAAAGCAGCTGCTCTATGTGCGTGCTGCAGAAGAAATTTGAATTGGGCTGTAAGGAAGATGCCAGGGGTGGCTAACACTTGAGCAGTATTGTACGTGAAGAATAGGTGCTGATCTCCTGGATTTCGGAGAACAGACTTTTCATGTTTTTCTGTTGTGAGTGAACTATCTTTATGATAATTCCAAAGGTTTAACTTGAAGCCCTCACTTTTCCTTGTAAGCACAATTAAACATACACAAAAGCAGATTCATCTGCCTGTGCCATTCATACGTAGGATGAAAATACCTATATGGAAGGTCTTTACCAGAGAGGCTGCAGTTCATATGCGTGCACTCAGAACTGTGGCTTTTCTTTTTAAAAATGTATCTTTTGAAGCCACATATCTCTGACCACCTGTAGAATAAAGTTAGGATAGTTTCTGAGAACCATTTGATTATGAAGTTTTCTTCACAAAATGCATGGTAGTATCTTGACTCCACAGTCACATATTTTATAAGGCTAGAAAAGATAATAAAAATGAGAATTATTCAAATTCATTAGAAACATGTTAAGTGTAGGCTACCATCTTTTGGTACTTCCGTTATAAAAAATTGGTGATTCCAGCAGTTGTGAGACTTATGAAATGTCCTTTGTTGTACTGGCAGTGACATTTTGGCCAGGGATACACGAGACCCTGTATCATGAGACCCTGTATCATGTATGGCTCAGTGTATATCTGTTTCAGTGAATATACTGAGTGCACATGGAAAGAGAATGTACTGCAGTTGCTTGATAGAGTGCTTTGCTTATTTACAGTATTGGGGTTTGAACTCAGGGCCTCTTACATGCCAGGCAAAGCACTCCACCACCACTTCACATACACTTCCACCCTACTTATTTTTTATTATGAGGTAGAATCTTGCTATGTTACCCAGGCTGGCTTGGAGCTCACTATATAGTTCAGGCTGATCTTCTACTTGCCATCCTCCTGCCTATATTTTAAGTATATATTATATGATTCAGCACAGTTCCAGTTGCTGGGATTACCTATGTTCACCAAGACTGGGTGGATGTAGTCTTCTTTAAATACCATTATGTCAAGGAGACTGATTGTTCAGTGTTTCTGTATGTATGTATGTATGTATGTATGTATGTATGTATGTATGTATGTATATCTGCATATATATTTTTTCCTAGTTTATCATTTCTTTGTCTAGTTTATCAGTTCTTTAAAATTCAGTGTTACTATTTACTGCAATCTTGAGATAGAAATTTTATCTGGATAGGGAAAAAATGGGTGCTAGGGAAGTTCCCAGGAATCCACAAGGTTGACCCCAGCTTAGACTACTAGCAGTAGTGGAGAGGGTGCCTGAACTGGCTTACCCCAGTAATCAGATCAGTGAATACCCTAACTGTCATCCTAGAGCCTTTCTCCAGTAACTGATGGAAGTAGATGCAGAGATCCAGGAGTCCTGTTGAAGAGAAAGAAGAGAGATTCTATGAGCAAGGGGTATCAAGATCATTATAGGGAACAACAACCAAACCAAGCTAGTGGGCACTCATTAACTTTAGATAACATCTGTGGAGCCTCCATGGGACAGGACTAGGCCCTCCTCCTGCATAAGCCAGACAGTTGTGTAGCTTGATCTGCTTAAGGGGCCAAGGGGGGCAGTTGGGTCAGGATCCCTCCTGGGTGCATGAGCTGGCTTTTTTGGAGCCCACTACCTATGTTGAACACTTCACACAGCCTTGAGGCAAGGGGAGAGGTCTGGATCTGCCTCAACTGAATGTGCCAGGCTCTGCTGACTCTCCATGGGAGGCCTTACTTTCTTGTAGAAAGGAATGGGGGTGTGTGTGTAGGGGGGGGAGGATGGAGGGTTGGGAAGATAAAAGAGGGGGATCTGTGATTGGTGTATAAAATGAATAAAAAATTTCTTTTTTTAAACATGAAAACAGGTTATAAAAAAAGTCCAGGGTTATTTGAAACTGGAAAATATTTTCTCTGTAGAAAATAGTATAAATGATAACATTTTTCCAATAAGCAAGCCCTTTTAAGCCAAATAATAGCTGAATTATACATATAAATATTGATTAGATTCTGGGATACAGAAGAAACCTATCTTCAGCTATTCAGAGCTATGTTTTACATAAGTTGTGTAAGTGAGATTCCTATTCAAATTCCCCTTCACTGTTTGATTTACGGTAGACATTTTTCTATAGGCTAATCCATAATCTAAAAAGATTTTAGCCTTCCCTCCTGAAAGTACAACCAGCATATTCTTTCATCAGCTTGATACAGTACATATTCTTATCCTAATAGTGAAATGTTTCACTAAATCTTGCCCAGTGATTGGGCAAAACCAAAACGTATTATTATAAGCCACAGTCATCCTAGGGTCCCCCCTGCTAGGTAGCCTCCCTGGATGTGTGGGTTGTAGTCTGATTGTCCTTTGCTTTATATCTAGTATCCACCTATGAGCGAGTGCATACCATGTTTGTCCTTCTGGGTTTGGGTTATCTCACTCAGGATATTTTCTAGTTCCATCCATTTGCCTGCAAATTTCATGATGTCATTGTTTTTCTCTGCTGAGTAATACCCCATTGTGTATGTAAAATGAATAAAAAATTTCTTAATAATAAAAATAAATGTTGTATCCACAAGTCTTAAAAAATTTTTTTTAGCTGGACTGGTGGCATATTAATGTAACCCCAGGATTTAGGAGACTGAGGTAGGAGGGTTAGGAGCCCCAGGCCATCACGGATTACCTTGTCATGACCTTGTCTCAGAAAATGAAAAACAAAGCAAAATGAAAAATTTCCACCATTACTGAGTTACTGAGGAAGACAAAGGGAAAAAGAAAAAGCCACTGTTTGTTTTTTCCCCACCCTTGTTTGCCTGGTTGTTTTAGTAGACAACAGTGAATCAGTCTGCTCTGAGTGCATCAGGTTTCCAGTTCTACTCAACATCACTCCCTCAAAGCCATCCTCCTCACTGTGGGTAGCTGGAATAGAGGGTTAATCAGAGCTAATCTGTTGTTGCCTAGTTACTAATAATGTATTACTGGTCCTTACTGTACCTTTCCTTGATAATTGAGAATTGAATATAGTCTCCTAACCTTAGTGAGCATCCCAATAACATCATGGAATTGTTAAGGTGCAGATGCTGGGTCCATCCCCAGTTCTCTTCGGTAGGTCTGGGTGGGCTTGAGAGTTAAACTCTGTTAGGAGTCTGCTTGCTCAGGGTTACTCTTAAAGAACCGTTATGCAAACTGTGGCTTTAACTTTTCCTCTGGACATCACTTTCTGTATTCTGACTAATTGAAAGCTGATTTAATCGGAATAACAGTTTAGGTTTGTTTGTTTGTTTGCTAGTTTGTGTTTTGAGATGGGGTCTCAAGTAGTCCAGCTTGGCCTGGAACTCACAGTATGAAGTCAAAGATGATGTTGAATTTTGGATCCTTCTGTTTCCCAGTTGCTGGTATTAACCACCACACCTGGTTTATGTCATCTGGGAATTAGCTCAAGGCTTCTTGCAAGTTAGGCAATCAATACTAATTAAGCCTAATCCTCAGTACTAGTTTAGATATTTTATTTATTTATTTTGGTTTTTCAAGACAGGGTTTCTCTGAGTAGCGCTGGCTGTTCTGGATCTCAGTCTGTAGACCAAGCTGGCCTTGAACTCACAGATCACAGAAATCAGCCTGCCTCTGCCTCCTGAATGCTGGGATTAAAGGCATGTACCACCGCTGCCCACACCTGGCTAGTACAGAAGCCAAAAAGCAAGGTTAATAAATTTAGGAACTTTACGAGAACTATAGATTTTTGTTCTCTTTTTGCAGGTGTTGGCTACCTATGTGCTAGGTTCCAAGGCCTGAATGATAGTTCCATTATGGTGTCAATTGTGCTAAGGTCTGGGGACCTATTGAGGGTGGGGGCCTGTAACAGTGTATTTGAGTTAGGTGTATGGTAATTGACTTTCTAACCACAGGTATTAGCGTTACTTCTGGAAGGCCTAAGTGTGGCATCTACTTTCTTTTTCTCTCTAGATGCGAATCCTGAGGTGACAATGACCATGCTTCGCTGGATCTATACCGATGAGTTAGAGTTCAGAGAGGATGATGTGTTCCTGACTGAGTTGATGAAACTGGCTAATCGCTTTCAACTCCAGCTCCTTAGGGAGAGGCAAGTCACAACACATGTGCTCAGGCCCCTCAAGGTGGTTCCAGGCTAAGCTTAATTGTGCCAAGCTGTGTGACCAGCTTCTGACACGTGAAGAACCGTAGGGCTCTCTAAAGGTTATGGGGGAGAGGCTGACTTCTCTATTGCTTTGTGTTACTGGGAAGCTAATGGTGCTGGTTTGTTGTTCTTTCTTCTCCTGGTTTGTTACCTGAGGTTCTGTGTAAACTGACAACTGAATATGGAAAAATAGAATCCAGGGTCTGGAGTCTTGACTTTGCCTTCCATTCTGTTTTCTTTAACAGTTTATTCTGCCTTTGGATAGATCTAGCAGAGGAAGTCTTTGGTTATATACTCCTTTTTAGAAGCACTCTAATGCTTACATTAATCCAGAGAGTTTATGGTTCAAGTAAGTTTTGTAGCAGTATCGATAAGGGCTTACTTCATTGAAGTTAATTGCTTTGTAGGTCCCAAGGACCTGGCACAATACGTTTTTATAGTGTGTTTTCTGTTCCTCTCCCAAGTTGGTAGAATTATAGGAGACAAAATGCTCATCAAAGGTATGAGGCAGAATGCCTTGTACACCTGTTGAGCTATGGCTGCTGATGGCCAGCTGTTTTTTTTTTTTTAAGATAGTTACTCTTTTTTTTTTTTATGATTTATTTATTTATTATGTATACAGTGTCCTGTCTGCATGTGTGCATGCCTGAAGAGGGCACCAGGTCTCATTCATTATAGATGGTTGTGAGCACCATGTGGTTGCTGGAAATTGAACTTAGAACCCTGGAAGAACAGTCAGTGCACTTAGCCTCTGAGTCATCTCTCCAGCCCAGTGTAGTCTTTTTTATAGAACTTCATAATCTCTTTTTATTCTTATGGGTGCATGAGAAAAAATTGGCTTCTCGCTTGGGTGATTGAAGGGCTAGTTTCCGCCATAAAGATGGTCTATTTGTTGCTCTGTTGCCCTCACTCAGGAGATCCAAGACTCGGCTACCAGGAGCTGCTTGCTCTGTTCTTACTGTGAGAGGGCTTTTCCTCTAGGATGGCCCCACAGCCCCACAGGAATCCATAGACAGAATCTTCCCAACTATCAGTCAGTGATGTGGGCCTGAGAACTGTTTTAATATCTAAATCTAATTTAAACATAAATAGGTCCAAGGTATATAGAGCTAGATTATTATTAACACAACTAACTTTAATATTGATGCCCTCTAGTTAACTATTGTGTTTGTTTAGTAAGTTTTTGAACTACCTAGGAGTAAACTCATACTCATTTTAATTAGATTGTTTATATCTTTTCCCCCAGATGTCCTGAGCTTTCTCATTGACCATATCAGACTTGCTTATAAATTAAATTGCTTTAATAAAAATGTTCTGGGGTTTGTGTGGATTATTTAATTGGTATAATGGATTCTTTAATTAAAATGTTTATTGTTTGATTAGGCCTCATTATGATCAACATTATCAGATGCTCAAATCTGTACTGTTGGATGTGGCTTTAAGTTGTCTGTCACAGCTTTCTTAAGAGCTGGGACGTGGGTTGGGGATTTAGCTCAGTGGTAGAGCGCTTGCCTAGCAAGTGCAAGGCCCTGGGTTCGATCCTCAGCTCAAAAAAAAAAAAAAAAAAAAAGGATTAAAAAAAAGAGCTGGGATGGGAGACTAGGACTAGAGTGAGTGCTGGCTCTTCATGAAGTCACAGGAGCGCCCACTGTTGTCAGAGAGAGAAATGGCACATCTCAGATAATAGCCCAGGAGTTTTAGCAGATGCAGACAGTTCAGTGTGAAGTCGGTGGCACCAATTTCTGTGATAGAGAGGTCCTGATGGTTTAGAAATGTTAACAATTAAATTGATGAAAAAGTAGGTGTCTTAGTTATGGTTTCTATTGCTGTGAAGAGACATCATGACCACAGCAAGTCTTACAAAGGAAAACTTTTAATTGAGGTGGTGGCATACAGTTCAGAGGTTCAGTCCTTTATCCTCATGGCAGGGAGCATAGTGGCATGCAGGCAGACATGGTGCTGGGGAAGTAGCTGAGAGTCCTATATCTTGCAGCCACCAGGAAGTAAACTATGACACTGAGAGAAGCTTAAGCAAAGCCTGCCCCCACAGTGACACACTTCCTTCAACAAAGCTACACCTACTTCAACAAGGCCACACCTCCTAATAGTGCCACTATGAGCTTATGGGTCCAATTATATTCAAATTACCACAGAAGGTGTTTTTTTTTTTGAGCTGAGGATCGAACCCAGGGCCTTGTCCTTGCTAGGCAAGTGCTCTACCACTGAACTAAATCCCCAACCCTGACAGAAGGTTTTTATTTTATAATAATATCAGAAAATCTTTTACAAAAGAGTATTATAAAAATGAAAATATTTCTTCTGATTATGAATACATGTTCAGTGTATGTAATTTGGTTTGTTTGTTTTTTCAAGACAGGGTTTCTCTGTGTAGCTTTGAGCCTTTCCTGGAACTCACTGTGTAGTCCAGGATGGCCTCAAACTCACAGAGATACTCCTGGCTCTGCCTCCTGAGTGCTGGGATTAGAGTCGTGCATCGTCACTGCCCAGCTGAAACTTTGTCTTATTGTAACATGTCTACACATTGATTTTTAACTTCTTTGAAAAATGATGTTGGAGGATTGGTGAGATTGTTCAGCAGGCAGAAGTCCTTACTATACAGACCTGATGATCTGAGTTTGATGCCCAAAACTCACTTTGGAAGGAAAGAACTGACCTGAAAGTTGTCCTCTGGCCTTTACACTTTTGTGCATTGTGGTTTACACACACACACACACACACACACACACACACACACACACACACACACACACAATGAATGAATGAGTAAATGAATAAATGAATGAATTGGTGGGGAAGGGGTAGAGACAAGTTCTCACCACTAGCCTCTGCTTCTCAGGTGCTGGGATTAAAAGCATATGCCACCATCACCAGCCCTAAATTAATTTTTAAAGTGCCCTGGGAGAGGTGCTTCTTTGCACCAAGTCTGCAGTGTTGATGGAAAATGGCCGTGTTCTTGTTTCTGGCCTAGTATAACTTATAAGGTCTGAAAATTTGCTCTTCATTTTTCCCATGTCCGTCCTCCCTTCCCCTGTCTCCACTCCACGGTCTGTCTCACTGCCTTCTTCCCCTCTTTCCCTACCTCTCTAACTCTTGTGGTCCTCCTCTGTACCTAGTAGCTCATCTACTGAGATTGAGAATTACCTGCTACTCAGTTATTTACGGTAGTATTGAAGTCCATTAACATTAGCTGTTAAATGTCCCTTTTCCATTTTCCTTCAGGACAGGAATGTTGGGCCTTAGAAGGGAGTGGTGAGCAGAGAGGAATTGTAAACTTAGGAGTGTACCTCCAAGTGTCTCTTGTGCTCTGCCGAGTACATCTAACTTACCTTTATCTTGAACCCACAGAGTCTCAACACCTCTAAGATCAAGTACCATCCTTATGTCATAGAAGGGGAGACAGAACTACAGAGACTTCATTTGTCTCTCTACTAAGTTCTGCTGTGTGATTAGAAAAGTTTTTGTTAGCTGGGTGGTGGTGCACACCTTTAATCCCAGCAGAGGCAGAGGCCGGCGGATCTCTTTGTGTTGGAGGCCAGCCTGGTCTCCATAGAGTGAGTTCTAGGACAGACAGGACTTTTTCACAGAGAAATCCTGTCTTGAAAAACAAACAAACAAAAGAGGTTTTTGTTGAGGGTGAAGGAAAGGAGAAGCAGTGGTAGATTAGATGAGGGCCTATGAGTACCATTGGGCCTCTGGGACTACCCTTGGAGGAGAATCTGATTGAAGGCCCATGTCTTAGCCTCCTTTCTCCATAGGCCTCATTCTGCGAGAGGCACAGTAAGGTTTCCAGGACTCCTGTCATAGAATAACTTCTGTATCTTCTATGCTAGGATGTGAAGACAACTTTGTGCCACAGGGATGTAGTTGGTACTTTCTTGTTAGTCCTTCATCAGGTCTTGTTGCCTGGCTTTGTGGAGATATACACTGTGGTCTGATGGCGTGTGGCACTTGAGATTGAACCCATAGCCTCTTTCACACTAGGTCTGACTCACTGTCTTATCTATTTTGGGTGATTCTTTAAAATGTAGTTTATTGAATTATATCTATTTTATTTGTAAAACTTTTATTTATGTGTATGTTGTGGGGGGGCTGGTATCTGGGGAAATCAGAACAGAGCACCAGATCCCATGGAACTTAAGTCATAGGCAGTTGTGAACATGTGTTGGGAACCAAACTTAGGTCCTTTGGAGGAACAACTGTTCTTAGCAGCTGAACTATCTATTCAGTCCACATACATTGCCCCCTGCTCTCCCACCACCCACACCCCAATGTTGCTAGGGATTGAACACAGGGCTTCCCAAATACAAATACATCCTAGACACTCTACCACTGTCTTACTTTCCAGACCCTGAATTACAGTTTATTCACTTATTTTAATCATCATCATCATCATTATTATATATGTATAAGTGTTTTGGCTGCATATGTTTGTGTATCACGTAAATTCAGTACCCATGAAGGTCAGAAGAGGGCATTGGATCCCCTAGAACTAGAATTACAGGTGATTGTCAATTGCCATGTGGGTACTGGGAACTGAACCTGGGTTCTCTGGAAGAACAGCCATCTTAACCTCTGAGCCATCTCTCTAGCCATCTGAATTATAATTTATACTAAATAAAAATTTATCTTTTGGGAAGATTTTTAAGGAGGTATTTATTAAGCATAGACCCTCATATTTGAAACTTTGAGTAATAAAGTTAGCTATAATAGAATTGTCTGGAATCTGCAGGCATGTTCCATACAATTTAGTGCCAAAGAACTGAAGCACAGTGTAATCCCAGGCTGAGATAAGAGTAGTCTGACTTCAAAGCTAGCTTGGGCTACATAGTTAGACACCCTGTCTGAAAAATAAAATGTATATGATCAGTTTTAGTAAAATTATAATAAAAATTGAGTTCAATAAGTAAAAATCCACACATACTTCCTTATTAAACAGTATTCAGTCTTATACCTTAGTCTTACTAGACGTAGCTAGTGCCTTAATTATTTTTTGGTTTATTTATTTATGAATGTATTTGCCTTACTAATACTATTTATCACTAATGAAAAATCTCTTACAGATGTGAGAAGGGTGTTATGTCTCTGGTGAATGTTAGGAACTGCATTCGCTTCTATCAAACTGCTGAGGAATTAAATGCCAGCACACTGATGAACTACTGTGCAGAAATTATTGCCAGTCACTGGGTGAGTGAGAGATTGAGAGGTATGGACAGAGCTTTCACACTGGCAGCCAGAGATCCCAGTGTAAGCCCAGTTTCTGCAGTCGCCTCTCTGACACATCATCTTTGCTGTTTGCAGTCTTGAAAGATGAACAGTTGGATTAGATGACCTGTGAGGCTGTTTTTCTGTCTGAAACTGTTCTGGGGGTTTAGAGTGGACCAGGCAGAGGTAGCTGAGCTTCCGGAGCAGATGTCAAGAAGGAACACCTGCCTTTAGCATCGTCCTTGAGAAGCTGAGACCCAGCGTGCACTGCCCATGGAGGAGCTTCCTCCACGATAAGAGGCATTCTTAAACTTCAGCGTCTTTTCTTGGGTTTTTATTATAAATAACAGACTTCACATTTCTTTGTTATGGTTTGATTTTGTATTTTTTATGTGTATGCAGGTACACATGTGCTTGTGGCGGCCAGAGGATAGCCTCTGATAGAGTTACTCAGGTAGTATTCACCATGTTTTGAGACAGGGTCCCTCACTGGCCTAGAGCTCACTGATTAGGTGAGATCAACTGGCCAGTGAGCCCCAGGGATCCTCCTGTCTCCTCCCAAGCATAGGGTTTACAAGCCGAGCTTTTTTTTTTTCTCACTCCATTAAATAATAAATAAAACAACAACCAATGTTGTTTTATGAACTAGCTTCTGTGATTGTTTTGTATACAACATTATGGGGAGAACCTTGGAATTCTACAAAAAGGTTTCTAACAGAACTGGTGTGAGTGTGCTTAGTGCCATGGACCTATAGTCCTAACAACTTGAGAGGCTAAGGTAGGAGGATGCTGAGTTCATGGTCTAAGCTGCAGAGCAAGTTCAAGACCAGCCTGAGGAACTTAGCAAGACTCTTTCTCAAAAATATTTTGAAGTGCTAGGAATATAGTCAGTGATATGGTGCTTACACATAGCAGCTGACAAGCATTGTACAGTGGTACAAATGCCTGAAGCCCTCGATTTGATCCCCAATAATACTAGAAAAGTGGGGTTATTGTTTTTTGCTTTGAGTTAAGATCTCATTCTGTAGCCCAGACTGATCTGGAAATCAATGTGTAATTCAAACTGGCCTCAAACTTATGGCAACCGTTCTGCCTCAGCCTCTTGAGCGTTGGGATTAAAGGCATGTGCTGCTATACCTGCTGAAAACTAGCTTTAAAGAACTGACAGAATGGTAACCTTCCCTTGCTGATAGGCTACAGCTGTGGCTCAGTGAGTTGTTTGTTGCAGTTCTGATTTGTTTTGAAATTGCCATCTTCGTGGACTTAGTAGGAAAAGGACTCTAAGCTCATGGTAGGGCTCCTACATGGCTTGTTCCTGTTGAAGGTCAGCATTGATACTCAGCTGTCCAGTCCCTGAGGCCCCAAGAGAGCTGTGATGAGTAGAGTGTGGTGGCAAGTGCTTCGTAGTACAGATCCTGACTCAGTCGTTGTTGTTTTTGCTGTCAGACTTTGTGTGAGCTCTCTAGCCTCCATAGACTTCACTTTCTTCTGTAAAACAGGCAAAGATAGTTGGGAAATGTTAAGACCTTAAAGTAGGGCTTGACGCATGCTTAGTCAACGACAGTTATTGTTAACACTTTTCATGGTTTTGACCCCTAGGATGACTTGCGAAAGGAAGACTTCAGTAGCCTGAGTGCTCAGTTGTTATACAGAATGATCAAATCCAAGACAGAGTACCCACTACATAAAGCTATCAAAGTGGAGAGAGAAGATGTAGTCTTCCTCTATCTCATTGAAATGGATTCCCAGGTATTGTAGAAGCATTTCCATTTTTTTCCTATCTCTCCCCAAACCTTAATGCTATCTAGATTCCCTGCCTCCATCTGTACCATCATTGGACATTCTAAGAAAGTACTTCTGACATGTTCATGTTGCTTTTGAGCATTTTCTGTTCTGTTCTGTTCCTCAGAATTTGTCAGTCTTAGTACAAGCTAAAGCTACATTCATATTTCCAGATGGTTGTCACAGCAGTACCTGACTTCAGGCCCCAATCTTTGTTTTTATTTCTTACTAAAACAAGTTTTCACAAATTCAGTGCCCTAAACCAACACATTCAGGACTGGTTGAGAGCACTTCTTGCTTTTGCAGAAGGACACGGGTTTGGCTCCCCACCCACATGGCAGCTCAGAACCATCTGTAACTCCATTCCCAGGGAATCCAACACCCTCTTCTGACCTCTGGAGGCATCCAGGCACACGTGGTCCACACACTACAGGAAGGCAAAACACTCATGCACATAAAATACTGTTTAAAATAGTAACAGCAACACATCAGTTTATTACCTGTCAGCTTTGCCTGTTGGAGGTCAAAGCCAAAAGTCACAAGACTAAAATCAAGTTGTTTGTAGACTGTCTTTTATGGAGCTGTGGGGAAGAATCTGTTTCCTGCTCACATAAGTTGTTGGCAGAACTCTCTAATGGTCCAAGGCCTCCATTTTCTTGTGAGCTGAAGACTGTTCTCAGCTTCTAGATGTTCCCACAGTCCTTAGCTTAAAAGAAGCATTGCTTCTGTCTTTAAAGCCAGCAGAGACAGGTCAAGTCCTAATTTCACCCCTTAATGACCTACTCTTCTAAGTGAAACTTCCTGTTTTACTCCCCCTCCCCCACCCCAGACAGGGTTTGTCTGTGGAGCTTTGGAGCCTGTCTTGGAACTCACTCTGTAGTCCAGACTGGCCTCGAACTCACAGAGATCCACCTGCCTCTGTCTCCCGAGTGCTGGGAATATAGGCTTTCTGTTTCACTTTTTTTTTGTTTTGTTTTGTTTTGTTTTACTTTTAAGAATGAATATTGTTACAAAGTGGGGCCCTATTGGCTGGTTCAGAATTCTCCCTAGCTCATGGTACTTAGCCTTAACACATCTGCAAAGGTATTTTTTGCCATGTAAGTTGACATGCTTACATTATCTGGTAATTAGGGCATGAACATCTGTGGGGTGGGGGTGGAGTGCAGATGGAAATAGGGTTTATCATTAGTGTCTGTGCTAAAGAGGACTCTGTTAAGCCACCTTTTTTGAAAATCTTCACTCTTTTTCATGAAGTTCTCTATGCTGGCTTGTCTGTGGTGGCTATGTCCTGTGTTGTGTCTGGAGTCTGTCTCCTCCTCCCCCTCCCCCCCCCCCCAGTGCTAGCTGCATTTCTCCTGTGGTGGCCTTCAATCGTCTTTGTTGCCCTTTGCTCGCTAATCACTATTGTTTTTCTGATACTGAAAGCATGTGCTCTCAGGAAGCCTGATTGAAAGTGTGAATGAAGTTGAATTTGAGGACTAAGCATTGTCATTATGCCATAGCATTAGAATTGGCACTTGTGTAGGAAGTGGGTAACATGCACATTTATGGGAGAAAGGCCATTTCTGTGAATTTGAGAGCAGCCTGGTCTACATAGTGAGACCCTGTCTCAAAAAGGGAACGATTAAAGTAGGTTGTATTTTCTGTCTGAGTGCTGATTTCCAGATTTCTGTGTGCAGCTCCCTGGGAAGCTGAACGAAATGGATCATAATGGAGATCTTGCATTAGATCTGGCTCTTTCACGGCGACTGGAGAGTATTGCTACCACTCTGGTTAGTCATAAAGCTGATGTGGACATGGTAGACAAGAATGGCTGGAGCTTGTTACATAAAGGAATCCAAAGAGGTAAGGAGAAATGAAATTTACATTTTTCTCTGTACACAATATAACTCTCTATATTTATATTTTTGAAGCTTCCTGGACTCAGTTCCAGGAATTCGCAAAAGACCTTGAGTCTGCACACTTAGCCTGTGTGGCTTAGAACTTGTGATTGTTGAGTCAGAGGGTCTGAAACACTATTGGCCTTGTCAGTTGGTCTGTTCATAGTGCCACCAGGACCTGAGTAAGAAAAGCTAGATAGATTATCTTTAAGAAGTAAGTACCTTTGGAGCCAGGTAGTGGTCTTGCATGCCTTTCATCCCAGCACTCAGGAGGCAGAGGCAGGTGGATCTCTGTAAGTTTGAGGCCAGCCTGATCTACAGAGTAAGTTCCAAGACAGCCAGGGCTGTTACACAGAAACCATGTCTCAAGGAAAAAAAAAAAAGGGAAAAAGAAAAAGTACCTTTGGAGTAGTGTGGTGGTAATTTCTGTGAGTTTAAAATCAATTTAGTTTATATAGTTAGTTTTGGGAAAGTCAGGACTACATAGAGAGACCCTGTCTCAACAACAAAAATAAAGCTAAAAACCAAAAAAGGAAATACCTTTGGGGGCTGGAGCAGTGGATAGTCATTTGAGAGGACTTGCTGCTCTTGCACAAGACTTGGTTCCCAGGAAGTGGTCACAACGGCTTGTAACTCCAGCTCCAGCGGTTCTGACACCGTCTTCTGGTTCTACAGGCATACACCTGACGTTCACCCACACAGACATTTAAACAGTAAGCTTTAAAACAAAATTAGAAAGTACCTTTGGCTCACATTGTGAGCAACGTATGTCTACTTACTAATTGTATTTTCTTCAGGAATTGTGCCTGAAGTCTGTTAAAACTCTTAGGAAAGGCTTAAAGGCCCAGATAGACAAAGTAATCCTCAGCAGAAAGAGCAGTGCTGAGGTACCAGCAGTGACGCCTGATCTCAGATTATGTTACAGAGACACAGGAACAAAAACAGCATATTACCGGCTCAGGAGCAGGCGTGTAGACTGATGATATAAAAATTGAGGACCCAGAAATAAATGCATAGTTATAGCATCCCAATTTTGAGAAATCTGTCAAAAACATACATTGGAGGGAGACTGGAGAGACGGTGCTGTGGTTAAGAGTTTCTCTTGCCAACACCCAATTGGCACCTCACAACTGCCTGTAACTCCAGTTCCAGAGAATCTAACACCTTCTGGACTTCTTGGGCACAGACATACATGTGGTACATACTCACAAACGCATATTAAAAAAAATAATAATAAAAATTTAAAAAAATACATTGGAGCAAAGACAACCTCTTTCTTTTTTCTTTTCTTTTTTTTTTTTTTTTTTTTTTTTTTTTTCGAAACAGCGTTTCTCTGTGTAGCCCTAGAGCCTGTCCTGGAACTCACTCTGTAGACCAGGATGACCTTGAACTCACAGAGATCTACCTACCTCTGCCTCCTGATTAAAGGCGGGCACCACCACCGCCAGGCTAGACAACCTCTTTAACCAAGAATGAACCTAGACCTCTCACCTTTACAGAAATCATTTCAAAATGGATTAATGCTTAGAAACTGCGAGCAGCAGTTCTGAACCTGGGGGGGTGGTCACAGCTCTTTTGGGGTCACATATCAGCTATCCTGCATATTAGGTATTTACATTACAATTCATAACAGTAGCAAAATGACAGTTATGAAGTAGCAGTGAAATAATGGTATGGTTGGGGTCAGCACAACATGAGGAGCTGTGTTAAAGGGTCCCAGCATTAGGAAGGTCGAGAACCGGTGTGCTAGAAGAAAGAGGGAGGCGTAAACAAAACACTTCAGGATACAAAGCACAGGTAAGAGCTTTCAGAACACTAGTCCAGTAGCAAGGAAGTGCATCCCAAAATCAAATGAAGAGGCCTCTGGACAACAGAGGAAACAGTCACCAGAGAGAATAGACCTCTGCTGGTCACGTATCAGATGGGGGATATTCAAGGGATATAAAGAACTGCAGAAATTAAACAGTTTTTAAAAAAGCATCCAGTCAATAAATGAGCTAAACTGTCAGGTCTCAAAAAAGGATATACAAATGGTGAATAAAACTTAAAAGTGTACCCCGTCTTTAGCCACCAGGAAAATACGCATTAAAATTCCTTTGAGAGTCTATCTCATTCCAGTTCAGAATGGTTGTCAGGAAAATGAATGACAGGATAAAGAGATGGTTCAGTAGGTAAAGGCACTCGCTACCAAGCCTGCTCACCTGAGTTTGATTCCCAGAACCCACATGGTGGAAGCGGAGAATTGGCTCTGGAAAGTTGACCTCTGACCTCTACACAGGCCATGGCCATGTGCATGCCTGCTTGTCTGCATACACATGAAATAAACAAATACAAAAAAATAAAAAATAAAGGATAAATGGAGAGATGGATCAGTGGTTAAGAGTCATTCAATAAGGTGCAGAGTTCTAATCCCAGCACACAGGTAACAAGCTGGGTGTTCTGTGTGTACACCTGAATTCCACCTCCAATGTAGGCCCGAGACAGATCCTCCCAGCTTGCTGCCTCCAGCCTATCAGAGAAAGAGAGGTTCAGGGAGAGACACTGCCTCAGAGGGATAGACAGTAAGACGGGGACACCCAACAGCCTCTCTGACTCCATGCATGCACACAGACAGGCATGTGTACCTGCACATACAAATAAATAACAAAAATATAAAAATCCTCAGGTGCTAATGATATTGAGAAAGAGGAATTCTGTTTTGTTTTAATTTTTGAGACAGAGCCTCACTATGTAGACTAGTTGGCTATGAACTCACAGAGGCTGCCTTTGCCTCCCAAATTCTGGGATTACATTTACTGATAGGAATGTAAACTTGTACAGCCATTATGAAAAATCAGTGTGGAGATTTCTTAAAGTCAGTTAAAGTAAAGCTGCTGTGTGGCCCAGCTCTTGTTTACACAGGTGAAGGCCTCTCAGTTGGCACACGGTGTTTGTGAATGTTTGTGCTTGCACTGTCCTCATAGGCAGAAAGTGGCTGTCCATCAATAGACAACACTGCTGCTGCCTCAGCTATGGTTTGTTCCTTAACAGAATTCACTGTCTGAATGTTGATGATGCTGCAGCTGCAGCTCTCTCCCCTTTCTGGGCAGAGTGTTGAGGGTAAGTGTCCTTCTGAGCTATGTAGAGTGTTGAGCTTGCTGGCTAGTAGAGAGGAAAGTTTTACTCATCAGTGGATAGGAAACCCTTAGAGCAGGGCACTGTGGAGAACAGATGCGTCATCCCAAGCACACACAGCACTTGGCTCTGGGTTTGTGCTCACTGGGGAAAGTTTCTACCACATAGGGAATTGTTCTCTCCCATTCTGTTTAGTATCTGAAGTGTTTATTTTGGAAACAGATTCACTTGTTACTAAAAAAACAATTAAGTTCCTTTCCTCTCTGGGAGCTGAATTCTTCTGTTTCATGAAAAACATCTCTGGTGAGTTATTAAATATTTGGGTGATTGCTTAGTTACAGGAATTGCCAAGACAGTTTTGATGTGTGTTCTAGAGTGATTTAATCTTTCACTCTGAATTTGTGAAGTGTCTGGAAGTATGTGGATTCTAGTGTAAATATAGCAAACTAAAAGGAGTGTGGCATGGGCAGAGCATTGACTTGGGCTTCAATCCTGGCTCACGTGTTGCTTTGACAGTCACTTGTCCATAATTGTATTGACTTTTCTTGTCTATAAAATGGGAAGGGATCTTTCTGCTTCACCGTGAGACGGGATTGGGATGCACCCTAGACGGTGACTGCCAGTTGACCAGTCGAGTAAACATAGTGGCCTTTATCTTGTCTGGGCATTGGAGTACCAGAGCCAGACCCTATAGGAGTTGTCTTATTTTCATTGAGGTCCCACTGAAACACAGGGTGGCCTAGAACACTACACGGTAGAGCCTGGGCTCAGGCCTGCAGTAGTCCTCCGGCCTCTGCCTCCTGTGTTCTGGGTTTTAGGTTTGTGTTCCACCTTCTGAGGGATTGTTTGACTTTGCCTCCTCCTTCTACTTGCTGTTACTTGGTTAGCATTACCCAATGACTGAGTGCCGCCTTTAAGTTTGGCTACTGACCTTGCTTCTAATTGATTATGAGTGATGGGGGTTCATTAATAGATGAATGAAGTCTAAGTCTACTTGGAGATGCATATTAGAATCCACAAAATACTAGTGGTCATCTTACTAAGGAAATGCATCTGTCAGTCAGAAGAATTTGGTGGTGACAGGATCTGTGAGGCCATAGGAGACCCATATAGGGCATTGTTACCATCTCTTCCGATTAGCCTGACCTAAGCAAGATGTTGTGTCCTTTCATAACAATTCTAGTTTCCTACTACTTAAAAACCTGCAATAGCCAGGCGGTGGTGGCGCACGCCTTTAATCCCAGCACTCGGAAGGCAGAGGCAGGCAGATCTCTGAGAGTTTGAAGCCAGCCTGGTCTACAGAGTGAGATCTAGGAAAGGTGCAAAGCTACACAGAGAAACCCTGTCTCAGGGCGGTGGTGTATGTGTGTGGGAACACCTGCAATAACCTGGACTCTTCCTGACCAATTATTTGTAGTAAATTTTAAAACAAGGACTACTAAATATGGTTTGTATTATTTTAAGGATGAAGGTTAATGGCTGATCCCTGAATGAAACTGTCATAAAACTGAAATGATTTTTTTGTTTTTTGTTTTTTTTTTGTTTCTGGAGACAGGATTTTTCTGTGTAACTTTGACACCTTTCCTGGATCTCACTCTGTAGCCCAGGCTGGCCTCAAATTCACAGAGATCCGCCTGCCTCTGCCTCCCGAGTGCTGGGATTAAAGGAGTGTGCCCCACCGCCCGGCTGGTTAAGAATATTTCTGTGTGGAAAAATGATGACAGTATGCCTCATGTAGCTGGTGTTGTTGGTAACTGAGGAAAGCAAGTGGCTGGAAGTCTTCAGCGGGAGATCCTGTTTTTCTGATGCTGAGGCTGGAACTCAGCCTTTAACATGCTGAGCAGTGGCTGAGTTGGAGCCCATCCTTGCTCTTTTAGATGGAATGTGTGGAGTGCTGTTTCCTGGTTGGTAAGAACCTACTAGGGCCTAGCTTCCAGTTCCCTTCTTTGTCCTGTTCTCTGCATGTTTTTTCTTCTCGTTTATTACCTTCTGGACTTCTTCCCTTAATTCAGCTTCTAATAATTCCTATGGAGTGCTTTTTCGGGGTGCTGGAGAGATGGTTCAGTGGTTAAGAGCACCGACTGCTCTTCCGGAGGACCCGGGTTCAATTCCCAGCTAACACGTGGCAGCTCACAACTCAAAGATCTGATACCCTCACATAGACATGCATGCAGGCAAAATAAATAAAAATAAAAAATAGCCGGGTGGTGGTGGTGCACGCCTGTAATCCCAGCACTTGGGAGGCAGAGCTAGGTGGATCTCTGTGAGTTCGAGGCCAGCCTGGTCTACAAAGTGAGTTCCAGGAAAGGCACAAAGCTACACAGAGAAACCCTGTCTCGAAAAACCAAAATAATAATAATAATAATAATAATAATAATAATAATAATAATAAAAAAGAGTGCTTTTTCTTGTTGTCTAAAGTACATATAAATGAATGATTATAAATTATGAAATGATTTTTGGATCTAACCTTTAGTAAATTTGACTTAAAGTCAGTAAATCCTTTAAAAAAGACTTTAAGTCATAAACATGTTAGCTGGGAATAGTGATTCTTGCCTGAAATCTCAGCAGTTGGGAGGTTGGACAGGAGAGTGCTGCCAATTAGAAGCCAGCCTGGGCTACAGAGAAAGACCATTGTCTTTTAAGAAAATTAGGATAGAAGATGGTTTCTATTATGCTTTCTGTCAGAATGTAACCGTCTGTAGGGTTTCCTGTGTCTGTCCTCATCACTCTCTTTAGAAGGAGACCTAGGACTCTGGTGAGAGAGTCAGTTATCTGAAATCAGAATTGATTGCAGTTAGAGCCTGTCTGTTAAACCCAGTAGCCCTGGAAGTTCATCTGTTTTCTTCCCCAATATTTTCCTAAGGCCAATTTTTAAAGACATTGGTGGATGAGTACTAGATAGAAGCTAATTGGTGCCACCTGGAGGTCACTGAGAAAAGTAACTGCTTCCATCCCCACCAAGCACGCTCTCTCCCTCTCCTCCTCCCTCTCTTCCTTCTTTCCCTCTCCCCCTCCCCCTTCCTCCCTCCCTCTCTTCCTCTCTTCCTCCTTTTACCCCACCTCCCCACCCCACCCCACCCCGGTGTGAGACTTGATGCCGCCTGGAGGTCACTGAGAAAAATAACTGTTTCCAGGCTTGAGAGATGGCTCAGAGGTTAAGAGCACTGGCTATTCTTTCATTGGTCTTGAGTTCAATTCCCAACAACTACATGGTAGCTCACAATGATCTGTAATGAGATCTGGTGTCCTCTTCTGGCCTACAGGCATACATTCAGGCAAAACACTGTATACATGATAAATAAATCTTAAGAAAAGAAAAGAAAAAAATATTCAAAAATCTCTCAAAAAAAAGAAAGAAAGAAAGAAAGAAAAATAACTACTTCTACCCCACAGAAACAGAGACAGAGAGAGACAGAGAGATGGGGGGCAGGGTAGGTGTGGTTAATTGGTGCCACTTGGATGCCACTGAGAATTAACCGTTTCCATCCCACCAAGCTACAGAGAGGTGTGTGTGTGTGTGTGTGTGTGTGTGTGTGTGTGTGTGTGTGTGTGTGTGTGAAGTGTGCCTGCGTGCGCCTGCGTGCGTGCATATACTCTTGGAATCCATAAGAGGATGTCAGATCCCAGGACCTGGAGTTGCAGGCATTTGTGAGCGCCATGTTAGTGCTGGGACTCCAACTGGGGTTCTCTAGAGGAGCCCCCATTGTACTGTCTTTCCTACCCAAGTCTGTTATTGTTAGACAGTGAAAGCATCCTGAAGGAAGGAACCAGGGCAGATCATCATGGTAATCAAAGAGCCTTTTGAGGGGCTGGAGAAATGGCTCAGAGGTTAAGAGCACTGGTTGCTCTTCCAGAGGTCCTGAGTTCAGTTCTCAGCACCCACATGGTAGCTCACAACTGTCTGTAACTCCAGTTCTAGGGAATCTGACACTCACATCTATGTACATAAAATAAAGTAAAATAAATTTTTAAAAAAGAAGAGCCTTTTGAAATAAAGTGTAACTCTGTGGACTATCATGGATTTCCACCCCCAGCTATCCAAGAGATTGCTTCAGACACCCCCAGATGTCCTTCTGTGTCTGCAGTTATCCACTTGCTGCCTTTAGAGGAAGTACTGGCCACAGTAACTGGGTGTTGTCATGTCATTGTGTGTTCTGTTCTTTCTTTCAAGGAGATCTCTTTGCTTCTACATTCCTCATTAAGAACGGGGCCCTTGTCAATGCTGCCACATTGGGGGCCCAAGAGACCCCGTTACACCTCGTAGCATTGTATAGTTCAAAGAAATACTCAGCTGATGTGATGTCTGAGATGGCGCAGATTGCAGAGGCCCTCCTGCAGGCTGGTGCCAACCCCAACATGCAGGACAGCAAGGGCAGGTGAGTACGCTGACTCCAGAAGAGGGTTGTCATGGTGGCACATAATTGACATGCATAGTATTGGACATTATTAAATCTGATGTCTATTGAAGCTGCAAACATTTATCTATCATGTAGTTAAGTGTCATGACCAAGATTAGAAGTGTTTGGGGAAAACATTTGCAGCCTGGCTAAATAAGGTCTGAATTTCTAAGCAATTTATGTCATTTTCATGTTGAAAGCAGAGTGGTCATCTGGTCAGTGTTTACAAGGACTTTCTTTAGCATTTTTTAGGGTCAATTGAATAGTTTGAAGAGGAACTACTACCTCAAGGCAACCTGTTTTATCTCTCTGAGATCTAATAGTTAGAAAATTCCCTATTTTAAACCCAATTCCGCCTTGTAACTATCTTAACTTTTGACAACTTGTTATCTCTAGAGCATGTTACCTTCATTGCCCTTCCTCTGTTTGATAGTGTCTCTGGGTTATGTTTGGTGGTTTACGTTCTTACTAGTTTTTAGTTTTACTAATTCGTTATTGTATGGGTGTTTTAGCTGCATGTATATCAATGTTCCACATGCATACAGTGTCTGTAGACAGAGAAGTGTGTAGGATTCCCTGGAACTGGAGTATCGGGTATTTGTGAGACATCATGTAGGTGCTAAGACTCAAACACAGGTCCTCTGGGAAGAGCACGTAGTGCTTTTTTTTTTTTTTTGGAGCTGACGATTGAACTCAGGGCCTTATGCTTGCTAAGCAAGCGCTCTACCACTGAGCTAAATCCCCAACCTCCAAGTAGTGCTCTTAACCACTGAACCATCTCCAGCTCAGTTTCTGTTGTTTTTCATCTTTGAAAGAGTTAGTTTAGGATTCCTTGTGGTTTAGAATTATGGACAGGGTTGCCTGTCTTGAGGCAGAAGGGTGGGAGGCTCTGAAGTGCAGTTCAGCCCCTTGCCTCAGTAGCCTCGGGCAGGGCCATAGGCACCGCTCTCCATCAGCTCAGTTCAACTTTTGAAACCCATCCAGGATGTGAAATTTTTCAAGGCTGGTTGTCAGGAGGGGGTCTATGCAGTGGGTCATGTGCAGAGATCAGATGGTCCGGAAACTGGTGTTGCTAGTAATCAATCACTCGTTCTCCCAAGTAGTTACATCCTTCCTCCCTCATGTGAGTCTGGGTTTTTTCCTCCTCCAATCACAGTAAACTTGGGTGGTCTGTCCATCTGAGGTAGAGGCCAGGCTCAGGCCCTGTGCTCTGGTGGCAGCCTTCTCTCAAGGCACTTGAGTGGTGAAGAGCAAGTTCAGTTCGACCCAGTTCTGTCTTGTTGCTGCTCTGTGCTCCTGTGCTAGCAGAAAATGACAGCAAAGAACAGTTTCTTTGCAGAGTGGTGGGGTAGGTGAGAAAGTGTGACAGAGGCTGCTGGTTAACACACACCTGCAGGAAGGGTTAGAAATGGAGTAGAGCTTGGGCCACAGAAGCAAATCCATTTTCATGTTTTGATTCTTGGCTATGGTTTTGGAAAACAGAGTAATGAAATTGGTTGGAGATGGTGATTCTACCAAGGATTCTGGTTCCTGTCTGCTGTGAGTGTCTAGGTTGGTCTGTCTTGAACTGACACGTCTGTTAATTCATTGTGTTCTCTTTTACCCTCAGGACTCCTTTACACTTGTCCATCATGGCCAGGAATGACTATGTGTTCAGTCAGCTGCTACAGTGTAAACAGTACGTAGGGCGGCCTGGAGAAATGAAAAGCGGTTTTGAGGGTGGGATTGTGAGTGAAAAATCTTTCCTTATTAAAATAAAAAAAAAAAAACAAAAACCCATTGTTCATTTGTTTGTTTGACACTGGTCTTATGTAGTCTAGGCAGGCCTGGAATTCAAAGTCCTGCTTTAGTCCCCCAGTTACTGGGATTACTGGCTATCACACCTAGCTTGAAATTTTCTCTTACGGTGCTTTATAGTTAAAACCTTAAGTAAATAAAAATTTGTCCTTTAGAAAGTACAGGGAGAGAGTGAGCTGTTGGCAGCCAAGAGAGGCTTAACTTGTTCCTGTCACTCACATGGCCTCTTTGTTTCAGGTTAGACTTAGAGCTGAAGGATCATGAGGGCAGTACTGCGCTCTGGCTTGCTGTCCAGTACATCACCGTGTCTTCTGACCAGTCGGTAAACCCCTTTGAAGACCTTCCTGTGCTGAACGGAACGTCCTTTGATGAAAACAGCTTTGCAGCCAGGCTCATTCAGCGCGGCAGCAACACTGATGCTCCGGATGCAATGACGGGTAGACAATGGGCCCAGGGAATGAGTTTCTTGTTGTGGTTTAATGACAGGGCTGGGAATGCAATGCTGGCCTCAGACCTGTTAGCTCAGGCTAGCCTTGAACATGTTGTCTTCCTGCCTTAGTCTGAGTGCTGGGATTACTAGCATGTGCCACTATGTTAGCTTGTAAATGTTTTGATAATAATACAGAATTATATGTTTTGCATTTAATTTTAAGCTCAGTAAAATCTCATTGTAGTTTGTTTGTTTTTTTGTTTTAATCCCGTGTTCCAAACAATTTTACCTGACATTAGTTTAAGTTTTGTAAGCTAAAACATACCTGGTAAGTTAAGACAACAATTTGTAGACTCTGTATACTCACAACTTCTTTTACTCTCGCAGAATTTCTATTCAGTGAGGTTTTCTTTGGATAGTTATACCTTTAGTATTTACTAGAGTCAGAAAATAAAAACGAGAAATTTTTTTTTTTTTTTGGTTTTGAGATAGAGACTTCTTAGATATATGTAGGCCAGCCTGGACCTGAACTGGAGATTCTCCTGCTTCAGCTTCCCAAGACTGAGATTACGGACACAATCTACAATACCCAGCCTCTAAAAACAAGAAACTTTTGTTTTTAATTTGATTTTTAGGTTGATCTTATTTTATGTGTATGAGTGTTTTTGCCTGTGTGTATCTTTGCCACGTGCTTGCTTGGTGCCCTTGGAGGTTAGAAGAAGTCATCAGATCTCCAGAAATGGGAATTGGAGATGGTTGTGAGCTGCTGCTGTAGATGCTGGGAACCTGGGTCCTCTGGAAGAAAGCAAGTGCTTCTAACTGCATCTTTCCAGATCTCAAGCTGAGAAACTTTGAAGAGCGGAATTAATCAGTTTATAGTGCGGAGAATATACTCGTTATGAAGATGACTTTTAAAACAAGTTAATGAGAAGAGCAGGTAGTTTCTTGTATTTGCAGTTGTGTTCAGTCTTCCCAGATGTGCTATTCTGGTTAGATGATTGGAGAATGTACATCCTTTGAGACACGTGGAAAGGGGAGACACACTTTGATTATCATAGGAGAGTCACACCAGTTTGTGCTTTGAATGGATTGTTTTTCTGTGCATGGTTCTAGAACATTCTGCCTCAGTCATTGGAGAGTGTTGGTTCACTGTGTTGTAGATGTTCTGTGTTTCATATTTCAGAGCTTCAATATCGCTGTTCATCTCATTAGAAGTCTTTCACTGTAAAGAAATATCAAACTTGGGGTTCAAAGTTTTCCAAGAGTCAAATTTTCATATTAAAGTTTACTTTTTATCATTAGGTTAAAAATATTATCAATTATTTTTTAAATTGTTTTTCTTAAAGAGACAGGCTCCTTTTGCTCATTTTGAAGAGAATGCCTACTAAGTGTTCACGTTTGGAAAACAGTAGTATAATGAAATCATTCTGAGTAAAAACCCTGGCCCATGACTCTGTGCTGAAATTGTTCAGCATGCACCTTAATGCATGTGTGCTTCTTCCAGACAGTATGCTTTGCCGTACTTCTCATGTAACACACAGGCTCTTGCAGGCTCATGAGCACAACATGCTCAGTGTTGAGAGATAGTAAAATTGGGCAGTTTGGTTGGTTGGGTTTTTGTTTGTTTGTTTTGTTTGTTTTTGGTTTTGGTTTTTTGAGACAGGGTTTCTCTGGTAGTTTTGGTGCCTGTCCTAGATCTCGCTCTGTAGACCAGGCTGGCCTCAAACTCACAGAGATCTGCCTGCCTCTGCCTCCGTAGGAATGCTCCAGCACCTTGGCACTGCTGTGATCTGTTAGGCTTTTGAATCCCCAATCCCCCTGACACTGATTTGGCAACATCAGTGTCAATGTCAACACAGTGTAGAGAAAAGTAAAGATTCTGTAAACATGGTTCTGACCTATTGATGCCCTGCAAGACTCCATAAACCTTCAGGAATCCATAGGCCACACTTGGGATGTCCCCATTTTCATATATTTCACTGAACTGGCTAAAACAAATTCTTTGTTTGTATTCTTTGTATGTTTTGCTTTTTGTTGTTGTTGTTGTTAAGACAGGGTCTCTTAGCCCTGGCTAGCCTGTGCTACTATTCCCAGATCAGCCTGGGGATATTTTAAGGACAAGGATTCCATATATAAGTAGTGAATACTCAAAGGAAGCATGAATGAGTTGGGGGCTTCTGAGATGGGTTAGTGGGTAAAGGTGCTTGTCACCAAGCCTGATGATCTGGGTTTGATCTCTAGAGCCCACAGGGTAGGAGAGAACAGTCCCTACAACTTGTCCTCTGACCTCCACACCTGTTTGATGCATTGTCTTATTCACCCTGTACACATATACTTAACACACACACATAGAATAAATGGATGTCAAGCATGGGTAGAAGCCATTAACAAAGACAGTTGATTCCTAGCTCCCCTCCTTTAAAACAGATGAATAGTAAACAATACTTTTGCTAAAGTGATAACTTTTTGTAAAGGTAAAAGGGCTGGGGGTGTAGCTCAGAGCCACATGCCTGTGACCTTGAATTTCGATTTAACTCACGATACTAAGAAGAAAGAAAGGTCAGATAAAGTCACCACTCTAGCTCTAGATGGTTGTCCATGTTTGTAATCCAAGCACAGGCTAGGATCACTGCAAGTTCAAATGCCAGCCTGATTCACACAGTGACTTCCAGGCAGCTAGGACATAGCAAGATCTTGTCTGAAAAAAACAGAAGAAAAAGAAATCCCACAGTAGATAACAAAAGCTAAGTTCTGCTGGACTGCTTTAGACTAAACACCTGGAAATGCCATTATGACTACGTAATAATCTATAAATTGTATTGGTGATATACCATAATTTTTGCTGATTTCTGACTTTAATTACATTGTGTAAGAGTGTGGCATGCAAAAGACTGGTTCTTTGGAATTTAGGACTTGAATTTTGTTGTATTATAATTTTTTCTGTAAATTTCCCACCTGCTACCCCCCCCCCCCCCCATATCATTGAGCTTGCTCCCAGGAACTTGTATAAGCTGGCAAAAATATTACTGAGCTGCATTTTCAGCATTAGAACATGTTCTTTTTAAAATGCGATATATTGTTTAAAATAACAAGCATTTATTTACGGGAATGCAGCAGTATTCTCTTTGTTATTAACTCAACGTTGTCCATTAACACTGTTCAAATCTTCATGTACTCTAATCAGCTTTGGACTGCTCTGTCTTTGTTCTCTTTGAACCTCTTTCCCATCCTGCCTCCTTCCATTAATGATAGGGATCAAACCCAGGGCCTTATGCAACTAATAAGTGTGCTGCCAGTGAGCTATACCCTGTGCCCCTCCCCCACCATTGATTAGTCTCTTAAATTTTTCTTACTGTTGAGACAGTATTTTATACTATCAGCTTGGAGTTTTAGCCTAGATTTTTTTGGTTTTTCAGGCAGGTTCTAATTTAGCACAAATTGCTCTCAGAGTTGATGTGATAAGTGAAGATGACCTCGAACTCCTAAATCTTTCTCTCATTTTTAGATTTATTTATTTTGTTCAGTCTCAGCTCTCTGAGTAGAGTTTATTGCCTTTAGCTTTTGTTACCTACTATGAGGCTTTCTTCTCTTCTCTTTGAGTCCAGGTCTTGCTATGTTGTACTAGCTGACAGAGCCACCACACAGAGCTATAGGAACCAAACCTAGGTCCTCTTCAAGAGTATTCAGTGCTCTGAACTGCTAAGCCTTCTCTCCAGCTCCCTCTTTATTTTACCTTCCAGTCTCCAAGCCGAGATTCTGGCATGTATTATTCCCAACAGCAGTTGAGATCAGAATGACTATAGCTAGAGATGAAGTTACTTTCTGTGACAGGAAAGAAAAAAATTTGTCCGAAGACAAAGTAGCGTTTTGTCTGTTTCCTTTTCTTTCTCTGTAATTGGGGGTGCATGTTTGTTCATGTATGTGTGCATGTGTGTTGTGTGTAAAACTGAGCATGTGGAAGTTGGGTGATAACTTTTGGTACTTGGTTTTCAAGGCAGAGTCTCTTTCTGCGTATTGCAGCTAGCGAGCCCCGGAGTTTCTGCTCCTAGCTTCTCCTGCAGCTCGCTTTAGAAATGCCGGCATTACAGACGCACCGACGACTGTTTACCTTGTTCTGGGGTGCACAGAGCCCAGTGGCCCCTACCTTTAATCCAACACTCAGGAGACAAAGGAAGTCACATCTCTGTGAATCCATGTCATTCTGGTCTATAGCATGTTCTGAGTCATCCAGGACTACCATAGTAAGGCCCTATCTTAGAAAAATACAAAAAACCCCACACAACTCTGGAAATGGAGTGTGGGTTGTCAGGCAGCATAGCAAGCATTTTGCCTGGCTGAGCCTTCTCCCTGGCACTGCCTTGTCCTATTTCTTTTATTTTTATTTTTCAGTCTTAATATTCATTTTATTTAGATTTTCAAGCACCACAGCTTCAGAATGTGAGGGTTTTTTTTAAAGATTTATTTTTAGTTTTAATTATGAATATGCCTGTGTGTTTGTATATGGGTATGTGCAAAAGTATGCAGGTGCCTGCTGAGGCCAGAAGAGAGCATCAGGTCGTGTGGAGCTGGAGTTACACTAGTTGTGAGCCACCAGACTAAAGTCAGGTTCTCTGTAAGAGCAGTCAGTGCTCTTAACCACTGAGCCATCTCTCTAGCGCCTAGAACATGAGATTTTATGTTGTGTTTGGAAATGGAGTTGGAAACACTGTTCTGGAGCCAAAAACCATTTGGAGAAGATTTTATTTTCCTATGTGTTTTATTCAGAAAATAGTTACAGTGCTAAGCAAAAATATTCCTGAGCCAACAGCAAGCTTATAAGGCTCTAGGGATAGAACTGAAGCATTTGATGGGCATTTTCTAGTATAGCCAAATGATGAGGCCTGGACATTGCTACTTGCACCTGTCTTCCCCAGAACATTTGAAAGCATCTCTAGACCTTTTTTTTGGTTTTTTCTTTTCTTTTTTTTTCCCTCATTTTTCTTTATTAAGAAATTTTCTACTCACTCCACATGCTATCCACAGACACCCCCCCTTCCTCCTCCCATTCCCCAACTCTCTTTCCCAAGCCACCCTGCATCTCCACATCTCACAAATCAAGGTCTCCCATGGGGAGTCAGCACAGCCCAGCACACTGAGACTAGGCAGGTCCAAGCCCCTTCCCACTGCACCAAGGCTGTGCAAGGTGTCACACCACAGGCACCGGGTTCCAGAAGCCTGCCCATAGACCAAGGACAGATACTGATTCCTCTGCCTGGGTGTCCCCCAAACAGTTCAAGCCAAACAACCGTCTTCCATGTCCAGAGGGCCTAGTCCAGTCCCATGGGGGCTCCACAGCCACCAGCCCACAGTTCATGGGCCTCCACTAGTGTGGCCGGTCCTCTCTGCACATCCTCCCATCATGATCTCGACGTCCCTCACCTGCAGTATCTCTCCTCTCTCTCATCAATTGGATTCCCGGAGCTCAGCCTGGTGCCTGGCTGTGGATCTCTGTATCTGCCTCCATCAGTCCCTGGACAAAGGCTCTATAATGACAACTAGGTTATTTGCTTGGCTGGTCACCAGAATAGACTGGTCCAGGCACCCTCTGGACCACTGCCTCTTGTGAGAGCCTCCCCTGAACCCTGCCTCTTCCCATTCCCATGATGTTCTCATCTATCATGGTATCTTTGGTTTTTGTTTTTCAAGACAGGGTTTCTCTATATAGCCCTGACTGTCCTAGAACTCACTATGTAGACCAGGCTGGCCTGAACTCACAGAGATCTGCCTGCCTCTGCCTCCCGAGTGCTGGGATTAAAGGTGTGCACCACCACCGCTGGCTTTGTTTGCTTTTTTGTTTGTTTTAAATGTAAAATGTATTTGATGTGTTGTGGATGTTTTGCTTGTATGTATGTCTGTGCACCATGTGCGTGCCTGGTGCCCATGGAGGCCAGAAGAGAATTGGATCCCCTGGAACTGGAGCTGTAGACAGTTGTGAGCTGCCATGTTGGTGTTATGAATTGAACTTGAGGCCTCTTGAAGGATCTAGTCCTGGAAGAGCATCCAGTGCTCTTAACCACTGAGCAGTATCTCTAGTCCCTAGACATTTTTGATTGTCACAGGTTCAGAGCTCCTTCTGGCATCTGGTGTGAGCCAGGAATATTGCCAAATGTTATACAACTTATAGAGCAGGCCCCTATGGCAAAAGGATTATCTCAGGAAATGTGAGTAGCACTGCTGTGTGGGAGAAACCTTGCCCCTACCCCTACAAGGAGGTACAGTGAGCTGTCAGCAAGTGTGATATCTGCTGTGGACTGGCCAGTAGGTAGTGAGGTAGGGCAGGGTGTTGTGCAGGGTAGAACTTAATTTTATGTCCATGTAAAAGGAAGAATGAATATGGCTTCTTTCTTGTAGGAAATTGCTTACTACAGCGGGCAGCCGGGGCAGGAAATGAGGCTGCAGCGCTTTTCCTGGCAACCAGTGGTGCCCATGCCAACCACAGGAACAAATGGGTAAGTTGGCAAGGGCAGCTGGGGGAATGGCTGTGGTCTGTGTAAGAAATGGCAATGCTGGGTATACAGGAAAAATGAAATAGTCTCTTTTCTTCAATTCTGTGAATGTACATTCATATGACCAGTGTAAAAGGGACTCATGTATGTCCTCAAAGATTACCATTATCTTTTCTTGTATAGCCTGTCCCGAACCAGATCCTGTACACTTTGTAATGGAGTGGAAATGAGCAAACAGGAATGGAAACAAGTGCTGTAAAAGCTTCTTGAGTCTTTTGGTTTGTGGACAGTTTGATGTGACCCAGGCTGGCCTTACCTTGTGATCCCCCGTCTTAGCCTCTCCAGTGCTGAGATCACAGGCATGTACTGTCTGTATTCTTCAGGTTTCCCATGTGGCTGCTGCTTCAGTCTATCTCTAGGCAACAACACTGACCAGACCATGGTCTTCCCTTGCCTGCACTTTTACCTTTACGTTTCAGTTACCTGTGGTCAGTCATGCTCTGACAATATTAATGGAAAATTGTGAAATAGTCCATAAATTTTAGGTTGTCCACCAAAATAATGTCATGAAATCTCACCCCGTCCTAGTTTGTGGCTCACCCCTCTATCCAGGGTGTGCCTGGTGCATGTGCTGCCTGTCTGCCGTCCCCTAGCAGTTCTCTCCTGAGAGGGACTGACTCAGTATCAGTGCTTATCCTCATTGTCACAGTGCCTGTCTCTTGTCATGACCTTCACACATCCTCACGGGAAGGGGGAGTATAGCACAGCAGCCATGTGGAAAGGCCACATTCACATGACTTTATTTAGAGTATATTTTCATAATTGTTTTATCTTATTGTTGCTAATCCCCTTTCTGTGCCTAAATAATAAACTAAATGTAAATACTTCATTAGGAAAAAATAGACATAGGGCTTGGTATCCCTGTGGTTTCAGGCATCTCTAGAGTGTCTAAGATTCTCTCCTGTAATCAGGGCAGTCACTGTTAGGTCCGCCGCAGATCTTGGGGTTGGACCGTCCTGAGGTTACTAGCTTTCTCGCCTCCTTCCTTCGTCGTAGACAGTGTCCTTGACTTTCTGAGCTTCGGCATCAGCAGCTGTAAAACGGAGTTAATCTTGATGTCATAGGAAATGTGTAAGATGAAAAGAAGTAGGGACTGGAGAGATGGCAACTCTGTTGTTAATAGTGCCGCCTGCTCTTCCTTCCCGAGGACTTGAGCTTGGTCTCCAGCACTCACTGGACAGGCTCACAACTGCCTGTGCCTCCAGCTCTAGGAGCATCTAACGCCTGGCCCTGGCAGACACCTGCACCCAGTTGCATACACCCACACAAGTGTGCGCAATTGAACATAAAAATCTGTAAAAAGGAATGCCAGGCAACGGTAGCACAAGCCTTTATTCCCAGCACTCAGGAGGCAGAGGCAGGCGGATCTCTGTGAGTTCGAGGCCAGCCTGGTCTACAGAGCGAGCTCCAGGACAGGCACCAAAACTGCACAGAGAAACCCTGTCTCAGAGGGAGAGAAAAAAAAAAGGAATGAGGTATGTAGATGTATATTAACATACTATCTGGGTTTTTCGAGACATGGTGTCTCTGTGTAGCTTTGCGCCTTTCCTGGAACTAGCTTTGGAGACCAGGCTCGCCCTCGAACTCACAGAGATCCGCCTGCCTCTGCCTCCCAAGTGCTGGGATTAAAGGCATGCACCACCACCGCCTGGCTGTTTGTTTGTTTGAGACTGGGTTTCTGGGTTTCACTGTTTAGCCTTAGCTATCTTGGAACTGGCTTTGTAGACCAGGCTGGCCTCAACTCAGAGATCTACCTGACTCTGCCACTTGAATGTGGGGATGAAAGGCATGCACCACCACCATCCATTGGGTGTGCTTATCTTTAAGGTCACTTTTATTACTTGTGCTTGGAGCTTAAAGAATATTATCCCTGTGGTTCTTATGGTGGACTTAGAAACAGCTTGTATTTTAGGATTGAAGAGATAGTCTTAATGTCTTTTAAGCCCTATAATTAAGAGTAAAGGATCTCTGGGTGGTGATGGAGCACATCTTTAATCCCAGCACTTGGGAGGCAGAGATAGGTTGATCTCTGTGAGTTGAGGCCAGCCTGGTCTACAGAGCAAGATCCAGGACAGGCTCCAAAGCTACACAGAGAAACCCTGTCTTGAAAAGCAAAAAAAAAAAAAAAAAAAAAAAAAAAAAAAGAGTAAAGTATCTTAGGGTTGGAGGGATGGCTCAGTGGTTAAAAGCACTGGCTGTTCTTCTAGAGGAACAAGGTTCAATTCCCAGCACCCATATGGCATCTCAGAACTCCATTCCCAGGGGACCCGATACCCTGTTCTGGCCTCTTGGCTCTGTGCACCAGAGACATACCAGAATATATTGGGAGTTGAGGGGACAGGGCATTGCCATCTTTCTGCCCATGAAATCTACTCATCTATATGCACATGTAGCCAAAGATTTTTTTCTTTTTCTTTTTCTTTCTTTTTTTTGGGGGGGAGAGGGGGTTTGGAGACAGTTTCTCTGTACTTTGGAGCCTGTCATGGACTAGCTCTGTAGACCAGGCTGGCCTCGAACTCAGAGGTCCACCTGCCTCTGCCTCCCGAGTGCTGGGATTACAGGCGTGCGCCACCACCGTCCGGCTCAAAGATTTTTTAAAATGATTTTTATTCATGTGTATGTTTTATATCTTGTGTGGGTATATGCGTATGTGTATAGATGCCCAAGGAAGTTAGCAGTGTTGGTTCCCCTGGATCTAGGATTACAGGAAGTTGTAAGCTGCCTGACATGTGCTAGGATTAAACTCTGGTTCTTTGGAAGAGTTATCCATGCTCTAAACCACTAAGCCTTCTTTTTAGCCCTGCATTACTCATTCTTAGTATATTTGGCACTTTGTCTCCTAACTTTCAACAGTCCTCCCAGGAGCCCACAGTATATGGCAGCTCTTGAATGCAGTTTATGGCAAAGCCTTAGGAAGCCTAAGACGGAAAGGCACAGTGGAGCCTGACATGAGAACAAGTGAAAGCAACACTGATGGGCCTAGGGTGCTCACTTAGGTGTTTGGCCTTTATCTTCTCCAAGGATGGTCCATAGAAGGAAAGGTGTGGGGTAGAAGAGTGGTACGATCATTAGAGACTCAGAAGAGCTACCTGGGTTGGCAAGCATGGTGAGCATTCCAGTGAGTCAAGGCTGGAGCCAGGCTGGAGTTGCCTAGATAATCAGTGACCTGTTGAGAGGTCTCAAAGGAGTAATACCAACAGGTTTATACCTTCTTAGGACTTTCAGGAAGAAGGCAAGAACATTTAAAGTGAAGAGATAGGCTGAAGACCTGATTGTAGGCCCTGGTGAAAGTCACAGGAGTAGAGGGATGTGGTTCAGTTGATAGAGTGCTTGCTTGCCTATTATACATGAATCCTTAGGTTTCTCAGCACTTCATAACCAGATGTGGTTGTGCATGCCTGAAACATTAGCACTCAGAAGTTGAAGACAGGAGGATCAGGAGTTGAGTCTTCCTCTGCTACATAATGAATTTGAAGTCAGTCTGGGATGCACAACACCATGTCTCAAAAACAAACAAACAAAAAACCCAGGAATAGACAAGGTCACTGATGAGCATGTGTAGGGAGAGGGGCTGAGCAGAATAGGCCTGGTCAGGTATAATGGGGTTAGGGAAGAAAAGCACCTGGTCCATCCTTTTGATGGTTCCACTTCTTTGGGTAAAACATATCCAGTCATGTGTTTACATATATCATAATCATACACATACACAGAAATGAATAGGTATATGTGCATTTTCTTGTAATGTTCAGTCATGGATGAAAAACATGAAATTCATATTAGCTCCTTTAGAGGAAGAGAATTGTGTGCTAGAGGTCAGGAGGGAGGCAAGACTTAAAAAGAGTACCAAGTCTGGTATCTATAAGAGCATTAAAATGTCTTTAGTAAATTAATTATAAAATTTTAAAAAATGTCTTTAGTGGTGTTCCTCCCTTGGAGCCCCTCCCACTCAGGAGTTCTCTCTCCTGTTCTTTCTTAATCCATGTTGGTTCTAAAGAAAATGCCTTTAGTTTAGTTTTTAAAGTTAGAAGAAGGAAGTCTTGATCAGAGTTCAAAATGAGGTTGACGTGAGCAAATTAAAGCAACAAGTGCTAGTCAGGTAGCTAGCCCTGCTTCCCTCTGGCCCTGGGGCGGTTCTTCTCTATCGATGAATTCTGTGATACCTGGTAGATGTCGGCTGTTGTTGTTTTACAGAGAAACAGATTCTTTGCATAATTAGGAAAAAAATGTGAGAACAAAGTAAAGGGATAACCAAGGTGGTCCTGGGAGAAAAAAGACAGAAAGATGCTTGGGAAGACACTAAACAAACTGAAAGTTGATGGTGCTGAATGAGTGGAGTCAGCCTCGTGAGGTCAGCTGGTGACAGGAGAAACCCAGGGCAGGGGCTGGCAGTGTGGCCTGAGTTTTGGTACTTGCACTTTCCGTATCCCTTTGTGACAGGAACTTCCAATTCCCTTCCATGGTGATTTGGGTTTTTGTTTTATTCAGGGAGAAACTCCTTTGCATACAGCTTGTCGGCATGGCCTGGCCAACCTCACAGCAGAGCTCCTGCAGCAAGGTGCCAATCCAAACCTGCAGACAGAGGAGGCTCTGCCTGTGCCTAAAGAGACTCCAGTCCTAATGGGTTCTGCAGATGGTATCTACCTGCAGACACCGTTGCACATGGCAATTGCCTACAACCATCCAGATGTGGTGTCTGTCATCCTGGAGCAGAAAGGTAGGTGGTTGAGCAGATGCCCATTGTTGTGAGCTGTGGAAAGTAGTGGTTTGGACAGCTGATTTCAGAGGCTGCTGTTTCCCTTTGTGAGTCTTATACAGCTGTTTCTGTAGTTCTCATAATGCAGTCTCTGCAGTGGAGTCTGTTTTCATTGTCTGGGGAATGTGGAAGTTTTAAGAAAATTAATTTACCTTTAAGATTTTGCTCCCTTTGAAAAGAAATTAATTCTGGCTAGTCAATTAGTTTATAACTGAGTCTTATCCTCTTGAATTCTTAAATGTAATCCAAGGAGCCAGACAGGAAGATTGCCAGAAATTTGAGGCCAATCAGGGCTACCAGTGAGACCCTGTTTTCCTCCACCTTGATCCAAAAAAAAAAAAAAAAAGTGATTCTGTCAACGCAGGGTGGTGAAATCAAGTTTCTTTTCCTTTTAAAAATATTTAGCCAATGCTCTTCATGCCACCAACAATTTGCAAATTATTCCGGACTTCAGCCTCAAGGATTCCAGAGACCAAACTGTGCTAGGCCTAGCGTTATGGACTGGTAAGTTATGTCAAAGGCTGTTGATTCTCAGATAGGAGATGAGTAGGTGGGTAGACTAGAGGGGGCAGGAGGAAGTGGCCGGTAGACTGGGGGGAGGCTAGACCTGGAGGCAGGAGGAAGTGGCGGGGCTAATGATTTTGTTGTAAAATAACTTTTTGCCTGTATGTTCACTGAAAACTTGCTGCCTTTGAGAAGCTTGTCTGTTATCAGGGCCATGGGAAGTGTCCATGACTTGGGCGTGTTTATTTCCCAGGCATGCACACAATTGCTGCCCAGCTTCTGGGCTCTGGAGCATCTATCAATGACACCATGTCAGATGGGCAGACTTTGCTGCACATGGCCATACGGAGGCAGGACAGTAAGAGTTCACTCTTCCTCCTGGAGCACCAAGCCGATATAAACGTCAGGTGGGATGAAGTAGCATGCTGTCTGTACCTCCAGGTCATTTTTAATTGAGATGCTTCAAAATCAGAGCCTAGCTTTTAGATTGGATTTCTTTTCTTTTTTTTTTTTTTTTAATTCCTTGTGGCTCTCAGAATGTATAAGTGGAGTCCGTCCTGGGTGGTACATACGTGTAATTCCAACTGCTTAGGAGACTAAGGCAAGAGGCTAGTTTAAGGCCTACTTGAGCAAGTTAGAAAGACTGTGTCAACATGAAAAATTTAAAAAGGGCTAGGAAGTAGGCATGTGGCACATGCCTTTAATCCCAGTACTTCAGAGGCCAAAGCAGGCAAATCTTAGTGACTTCAAGGCTAGCCTGGTCTCCACAGTGAGACCCTGTTCCTAAAAACAAAACATTAAAGAGTAGAGTGCAGCATTCTGGTAGAGAGCTTGCCTAATGTACTTGACTCCTATCCAGGTTCTCAAAACAGTCTTGTGTATCTCAAGCTCTCTGTAGCTGAGGATGACCTTAAATTTCTGATCCCCCTCCCCACCTCTCCCAAGTGCTAGGATTACAGGCATGTGTGCTGGGTATCAAGGCCAGGGCTTCATGAATGCTGGACAAACATTCCTACAATCAAGCTGTATCTCCAGCCCTGTTTGTTTGCTTTGTGAGTACAGTAGTGAGAAGTGGCATTTTCTTAGAAGGTGGGAAGGACAGATACAGCTATTTTAGAGTTAACGTAAGAGATCCGGTGGCATCTGGCCCTTGGAAAACCTGGATAGTGTTGTTTTCTTTGGCTGCCTTTACGAGCATTAGTTTTGATTGTGATGGTGATGTTTTGCTAGGACTCAGGATGGGGAGACTGCCCTTCAGCTGGCTATCAAAAATCAACTTCCCCTAGTAGTTGATGCCATATGTACTCGAGGAGCTGACATGTCTGTGCCAGATGAAAAAGGGAACCCACCACTGTGGCTTGCCTTGGCAAGTAATCTGGAAGACATCGCCTCCACTCTGGTGAGTCATACATAACAGAGCCTCTGCTCACAGATGAGGATATGTTGTATTAAAGATGGATTTGATGCCTGCTGTCATAGGAGCAAGAGGTCAGCCAAGTAACAAGCCAGGTCAGGGACAAACAGTGGAAAATCACATGAACAAGTCTAAGATTATAGGTCTGGAGAGATGAATTAAGAATATTTGTTATCACAGAGGATCCAGATTTGACTCCCAACACCGGCATGTTAACCCTAGTTCAGGGAATGTGATGCCCTCTTCTTACATCAGCAGGCACCAGGAATGCATGTGATACACAATCATACATGTAGGGGAAAAACACTCATATGCATAAAAATAAAAAAGTCTAACGAGGTTTGAGGCTCAGCTAGGCATGGTCGCGTTCACTTTCTCAGCACTGGGTAGGTAAGGCTGTGGCATCTCAGAGATTACAAGGTCAGCCTAGGCTACAAAGCAAGTTCCAGACTATGTAGTGAGACCTTGTCTGGAGTGGGAAGGAGGGTAGTACTTGGTGCTGGCCAGTACTTGTACCCTGGGCTGTCTTTAAGAGACAACCACAAAGGAGCGCTAGAGTGGAGGGACTGCCTCAGGTATCTCCTGGTGGGGTGATCTGATGCTGTGACCATCAGCATATTACTACGTTCCCAAATCTCAGGTTTGTCTGCATGTTGACAAGACAGATCTAAGAAATGAGGTAAGCCTGGAGTCTGAGGGCCTGCATAATGACATGGAGGTATGTTGTACCTGAGGATTTTATCAACTGTTTTGAGGGATTAACTATTAATTATAGGTGTGTGTTGCTAGGGGACCTTGGAGTACACAAACAGACACTGTCCTTAATAGAACACAGCTGGAGGGGCACTCACTACATGTGTACTTCTGAAAACATGCTCCTAGGATGTAGTGTAAGAATTTGCACAGAGCAGCTTATATTTATTATAATTTTTTAATGTATATGATGTTTTGCCTGCATATATGTCTGTGCACCATGTGCATGTCTGGTCTTCACCAGAAAAGGGCGTCAGATCCCCTGGAACTAGAGTTACAGATGGTTGTGAGCCACTGTGTGGGGACTGGAAATCAAACTTGTATCCTCTAGAAGAGCATCCAGTGCTCCTAACCAATGAGCCAGCTCCCAAACAGCAGATTTTAATCACTATTTGTAAGATAATGAGTGGTTATGATTGATAAAATCATCAGTTACTTGTTGACTATGTCTTATCTGAAAAGTAATATACGTATTGCTCAGAGTTGAAATTAATGTTTTTACTTTTGCTCGACAATGTTTGTGAGAAAACTGTGTTTCTCTGCAGGTCAGACATGGTTGTGATGCCACGTGCTGGGGCCCAGGACCCAGTGGGTGTCTTCAGACACTTCTGCACAGAGCCATTGATGAAAACAATGAGTCCACTGCCTGCTTTCTTATTCGAAGGTCTGAGAAGCCAAAGTCTCTCTCTTATCTGCTTACTGCCAACCACCTCTCCCTTGTGTTAAGTCACCTCAGTCTTGACATGCGTGCAGCTGGCCTTGACTTTCATAATTAAGACTATCAAAGGTCATGTCAAATCAGCTAAGAATCAATCTAGCTGCGGAGGAGGGAGGGGCTCATGTGCTTGGATCAAAACCATCTTCTGCTTTGTTGATGCATCCACCCCTTTTACCTTCAGACCAGTTCCTACTGTGAAGTCAGGAGGCTAGCTTGGAGGAGACCATATGAGCTCATCTGGGCCCCACACAACACATGAACCATAAAAGCTTGTAGCCTACCGGGCAGCAGTAGTACATGCCTTTAATCCCAGCACTCAGGAGGCAGAGCCAGGTGGATCTCTGAGTTCCGGGCCAGCCTGGTCTACAGAGCGAGATCCAAGGCAGGCACCAAAACTACACAGAGAAACCCTGTCTCAAAAAAACAAAACAAAAAAAAGCTTATAGCTCTCTTAGAGAGTGGGATATGGGGAGGCAAGGTTAATTTACTTTGCAAATAGTGTTCCTCAACATTTAAAATGTGCATATCCCTAGGAAGTCTGCAACAGTTCTGATTCCCATGTTGCCCCTAAGACCAATTGCAAGAGAGGCTATAGCAGTTGCACCCAGGCTCTAGAACTTGATGCCAAGGATCAGGGCTAGCAGAATATGGCAGTGATGGCTTTGTTGTTAGAGTGGGTAAAGCTGCTGCTCTCTAGCACATGCTGCTAGGCAAGGTGGATGGTGAGTTTCTATTTCCCTATTTTAGTGGCTGTGATGTGAATAGTCCCAGACAACCAGGTACTGATGGAGAAGGAGAAGAGGAGGCAAGAGATGGGCAGACCCCCCTGCATTTGGCAGCCTCATGGGGGCTAGAAGAGACAATTCAGTGTCTTTTGGAATTCGGTGCCAATGTCAATGCACAGGTATATAGTTTTTACTTTCTGGGGAGGTAAACTTAAAGGAATTTTGTCTTGTGGCAAGGGACCTTGTACATTCTCCAATTCTAGACTTCTGTTTTACAAATTGGGCTTTATTACGACAGATAGTGACTTTGAGTCATGTAGGCTGTCTGGTAATTGAATTGATTTCAGGTTGATTCTCTGTGCCTTGCTTTTCGGCATAAAGAAGGTTGTTTGATCTGTTGTACCTTCTTCTTAGTCCCCTTAAAGATTTCCACACAAAATCGGGTTAGTCTTACATTGAGGACTAAGGACTGTATTTAGGACTGTGTCCCATTAATTAGCTCACTGATGCTCTTCAGCATTCAGACCTGTGGAGGGAGTATCTTTGTGAGCTTCTGTCTGTCTGTCTATTAGCAGACAAGAGGACAGACAACCTCGGGTGTTTTTATTCAGGCACTCTCCAACTAATAGATTTTTTTAAGATTATTTACTTTTATGTGTATGAGTGTTTTGCCTGCATGTATGTAAAAGTGTACTATGTGTGTGCCTGGTGCCAGAAGGGACCAGAAAAGGGCATTACACCTCCTGAAACTGGGGTTACAGGCAGTTTAAGCTTTCATGTAGGCACTGGAAGCTGGGGTCCTCTGAAAGAGCAGCCAGTGCTCTTAAATACTGAGCATCTCCCCAGCCCCAGCATCCACCTTATTTTAAGACAGGGTCTCCAGTTGGTCTGAGACTGGACAGCTAGGCTGGCTGGCCAGTAAGCCCCAGAATCTACCTGTCTTACCCTCCCTAACACTGGAATTACAAGCCCACGCTCTGACCATGGCTCTGAGGATCAAGCTCCAGTTGTCATGTTTGTGAAGCAAATCCTTGACTGCCTAAGCCGGCTTCCCAGCTCTAGAATACTGTAGATTTATAGCCGATGCTTCATCAGCAGAGAGTTGTGGAAATGAGAGCTGAGGATGAAACAGTGTGTTTGTGCTGGCTCTTGCTACCACTGGGGCAGTGTGGTCACTGGGACTGTGAGAAGTGTGGTGGAGAGGAGCGGCCAGTCATCTCTGTTTTACCTCTTTAAAAACCGATTTCAAACACAGGGTCTCAGAACTGAAATTTATTTTAAAAGTTGCCTCCCTTTATGTTGTTCCTGGTTTTCTCTTTCCATGAGCCATGGGAATTTGTGTCTTATCGCTCTGTAGGATGCAGAAGGAAGAACACCTATCCATGTGGCCATCAGCAACCAGCACAGCGTCATCATTCAGCTGTTGATTTCTCACCCTCACATTGAGTTGAGTGTACGAGACAGACAAGGGCTGACCCCTTTCGCCTGTGCCATGACTTACAAGAACAATAAGGCAGCTGAGGCCATTCTAAAGCGAGAGTCTGGGGCTGCTGAACAGGTCAGTGACCAGCTGCTACCATTCACCACAGCAGAGTTTCTCGTATGGAGACTAGCCAGAAGCCACTAACTACATGGGTCCCGTCTACACAAAGACACTTGTTTTAAAATTCAGTTCCCCCTTTTCTGAAAATGTAGCTGTTCCAGTGTCCCGGGTCTGTTGGCTGAGGGCTGACCTGGTGATATGGACAAGGCTGGGGAAGGGAGCCTACTTGAGGGCCTGGCATTAGAGTTCTGTGGGTATGTAGCTGAGCTCATGCTCTGCATTTGCTGGATGCTCTAATGATGAATGCCTCTAAAATACTAACACTGAATTTGAGGTACTTGTGTTGTTGGTCAACTTTATCATTTCCTAAATCCTCGTTACAACTTGTTTATCTACAACAGTGGGTAGGAAATGATGATATGATTTGATGTGTAGTGAAAGCTAGAACACATTTGTCAGGTCAGTCCCACAGAAGCCAGCCAGCTTGTAGAATTTTGCCAAGACTTAGAAGTAGCCATTTATGGCCAGGTGGTGGTGGTGCACACACCTTTAATCCCAGCACTCAGGAGGCAGAGCCAGGCAGATCTCTGTGAGTTCGAGGCCAGCCTGGTCTACAGAGTGAGAGCCAGGACAGGCTCCAAAATTACACAGAGAAACCCTGTCTTGAAAACCAAAAAAGGGTTGGGGATTTAGCTCAGTGGTAAAGCACTTGCCTAGCAAGCGCAGGGCCCTGAGTTTGATCCTCAGCTCAAAAAAAAAAAAAAAAAAGAAAAAAGAAAAAAAACAACAACAAAAAAGAAGTAGCCATTTATCATGAGGCCTGAATGAAATGTGGTTCTGGCATGAAGATGACTGCTTTCTTAGCACAGGCTTTGGTATCATTTTCCTACTTGTGACTGGATATAGCTTTTAACTTTGCCCGTGATCAGACTGAGTCTCAGATAGTCATGGATGGGGTTCTCCATCTAGAATGAAACTGGTACTATTGACCTGAATCCTTTGCAGATTTATTTACCCCAGCACACACAGTCGAGGTGTGTGGGGTGTGTGTGTGTGTGGGGGGTAATGCAGAGTGTGGAGTGTGTGTCCTCCCTTGAACACTTGTACTAATGTATTGATGATTTTCTCTAACTGCAGTACGTGGAGGGTTTGATTTGAGGAAAGTTCTAGCTACTTCATATCAGCTTGTCTGGGATCTCCCTCCCATTGTGTGTCACTCTAAAACTTAAGAAAATTTCTGATGCCAATTTGGCTGCTCAGACAGTGAGATGGGTATGTGGTTTGGTCAAAGCAGAGGCCTTGCAGCTAATCATTGGCTCCCCAAGTGCCTGTCTTTCAGTTTGTCCAGCTCCTACTGTACGGGTGCCAGGGCAGTGGCTCCCTTCTCTTGACCACATGCATGTGTGTACATGGTTGTGTTGGGGGTGGGGTGGCATTTTCTGTTGGAGCTCTGGAACTGAGGAAGGATGTTTCATGATTTCCCCAGTGACCCACTCAGCTTGTGGGCATGCAAGACGATCCCACTCTTTAAGGGGAGCTGGCTAATAGTGTGGTTCTTTCTTGTTTGTTGTTATAGGTAGATAATAAAGGTAGGAATTTTCTTCATGTGGCAGTTCAGAACTCTGACATCGAAAGTGTCTTGTTCCTGATCAGTGTCCAGGCCAATGTGAACTCCAGAGTCCAGGATGCTTCCAAGTTGACCCCTCTGCACCTTGCTGTTCAAGCAGGCTCAGAGATCATTGTCCGAAATCTGGTAAGCAACAGAGCAACATGTGAAGCCAAGTATGCTTCAGGGTATGTGCAGAAGTTGTCCTTGGAGCTGTTGTGAATGAAAGGCATAAATCTGGGCAACTGAAGCAGGAAGACAGATGTGTCAGGAGGTTGCAGGTCCCAAGTGTCCTAGTACACATGCTAGTAGTACACACGCTAGAAGTAGATCTAGAGATGCTGGACTCATGCCTTGAGGGCCAAGGAGGATTTGACAGACAACAGGAAAAGACTTGAGGTCAGCAGTGTTGTCTGCCTACCATCAGGCTCTCAGCTAAGACTTTTCCCCTCCCTTCCTCCCTCCCTTCTCCCCTCCCTCCCTCCCTCCCTTCCTTTCTGTGTTTGCCCTTTTTTTCCTACCTTGCTAACCTGGATGACCTGGAACTCTCTATGCAGATCAATCTGACCTCCAACTAACAGAGATCCACCTGCCTTGTCTCTGCCTGCCTCCCAAGTTCCACCATTCCCAGATTAGCTGAGACTTTTGAATGAGCTGTCTCTTAATTCTCAAGACTCCAGAAGGAAAACTTTATACATGTACAATAAAGAGAGTAGGTTAAAAAGAATCCCCCCAGACCCTTATATAGGAATTCATGTAACTAGATTTGCACTTAACTCAAAAGCCTGACTTTCCAGCACAACATAATGTCAGACAGGGAACAGGCTTGAGAAATAAAGTGTATGGTTGTCAGACAGAATGTATGTGGATGCTTTATAAAGAGGAATTTGTTTGAAATTTGAGAATTGTAAGCAGTGTGGACATTCTTGTATAATACAGAGTGTATAATTTGCAGTTTTAGTATACTAAAGTCTTAGAATTACTGTATCCTAAGGAACAGCCATTGAACATACCGGTGGATAATCTGCCTTTGCTGCTGGTTTTCCTATGTTTGCTTCAGTAGGAATTTCTGCAAGATCCTCATGCATTCAAGCTCTGTCAGGAGGGTAGATTGTCTCAGTTTCTATAGATAAGAGAAGACCTGTAGACTTGGCCCTACTAATGGGACCTTGAACTATGGGAGAGGCTGATTAAGTAATCAACTTTACCAGCTTCTTGCAGGAGCCAAGGTGAATGAATTAACCAAGCATCGTCAGACCGCCCTCCATCTTGCTGCCCAGCAAGACCTGCCCACCATCTGCTCAGTCCTTCTAGAGAATGGAGTGGACTTTGCTGCTGTGGATGAGAATGGGAATAATGGTAATTGCTAGGCATCACATTATATGCAGTGCTGTGTGCTTGAGCAGTCCTGCTCTACAGTGGAGTTGCAATGCACCCTTGGATCTGCTCCCCTTTAGGAAGGTTCATTATTCAGGAACAGAGCTCTGGACAGGTCCTGCCACCGAACAGCTTCCCAATTTGATCATAACCTTGGTAGTCTAAACTATTTAGTTTTTCAGTTGCATTTTTAAAAATTATTTAAAAGTAGGTCTGTGTAGGGGAATGTACACATGAGTGTCAGTGTCCACAGAGGCCAGAGATGTTGGATCCTTAGGAACTGGAGTTATAAACGATTGTGAGCTGCCTTGCTTGGGCGCTAGGAATTGAACTAAGGTCCTCTGCAAGAGCAGTGCATGCTCTGAACCATCTCTACTGCCCAGTGATGTTTTTTGATTTTGTTTTTTATGTACGTTTCTAGAGGACAATTTACAGGAGTCAGTTCTGTCATACATGTGGATCCTGGGGATTAAATTTAGGTCTTCAGGCTTGTACCCAGTGGTCGGTCTGTCTGTCTGTCTGAGTTCCTTTTCTACTGCTCTGACAGTGCACCATGACTGTCATGGTAGGGAGCATGGCAGAAGGTAGGGAAGCATGGTGCTGCAGCAGTAGCTGAGAGTTACATCTAAGCCACAGTCATGAGGCAGAGAGAGCAAGAGCTAACTGAGAATGGCATGGGCATAGAATCATCAAATACATGATCCTGTGGGGGCCATTCTCATTCAAACAGTGAGAGACGGAAAGCGAACACAGAGATAGAAGTAGCTTTCTGTGAAGCCATTAAATCTCATTGTTGAAACCAGCAGCATAGGATGCAGAGCTTAAGACACTGCACTGATGACTTAGGGTGGGGTAGGGAGAGGATATGAAAGGATGGCTCTGTACTTGGCTGAGTACATTTAGATGGGGTCGGGAGGAGACAGAGCTTTTTCTGTGTGCTTCTGGACTCGCACAGTAAGAGGATTTGCTCCCCAGCTCTTCATCTTGCGGTCATGCATGGTCGACTCAACAACATCCGAGCTCTTCTGACAGAGTGCACAGTGGATGCTGAAGCCTTTAATCTGAGGTGAGCATAGACTAGGGTACCTGGTAACCTAGCCCATTGCCTCCCCAAGCCCCAGGTGCACTGGAGTAGCTTTTGGTTCCATGGTAATTTTGATTTTATAATTAATACCTTTTAGAAATCTACTTTTGTCTGTTATATGTCCTTTAGATTTAGTTAAGATTACAGAGTTCAGAAAATTCCTTCTTTGGTGTGAGTTATGACAGACACATGTCTAACCTTTGCAACTTGTTTTATCAGAGGCCAGTCACCACTACACATTCTGGGACAATATGGCAAAGAGAACGCGGCAGCCATCTTTGATCTCTTCTTAGAGTGCATGCCTGAATATCCTCTGGACAAACCAGATGCAGAAGGTAATACAGGTATGCAGATAAGGTACCTGAATCTCAGCAGCTGTTGAATGTCTCTACCATGGAATCTGGTGTCTGACATCAGAAGTGCTTCAGGTACTCCAGAACCTCATACCTGTGACCAGGCAGGCCTTTATAGTTGTAATTACCGTTATCTGTCTTTTATTCAGTTAACCAGGACCATGCTTCTGTTTGAACAGAAATAAGATATAACCAAGACTCAGGGGCTCCAGGAAATATGCCTCAGTGCCTGTGACATGCTTTGAAGAAGTGGCAAGTTCTACCTAGGTGCCTTTTTGACGAGGATAATAAGCAGGCCTCTCTAGTGTTTCACTTACTTTTTGTGGTTTTGACATGCTTTTGCAATCAGTCTACTTAAACTACTTGCCCATGTTGTAGCTTAAGAGGCATGTAGGAAGAGACTTCATTTCCAGGGTTCTGATTCATGGAGACTTAGTTTCAAGTGTCTCTTTGTGTTATATTTTAGGAAGGTGACTGAATAAATTCTTAGCCTTATACCCATGTCCTCATTTGATATTGGGATTAAGAGCCCTCATTTTACTACATCATTTTGAGTTAAACATTTAATCAAGTGTCAGCTAAAGGGAAGCCAAGGGAGCTGCTGCTAGTTGTAACTGTAGAGAAGAACAGAATAGCTAGATCAGCTGGGGGGTGGTGGCGCACGCCTTTAATGCCAGCACTCGGGAGGCAGAGGCAGGCAGATCTCTGTGAGTTCGAGGCCAGCCTGGGCTACAAAGCGAGTTCCAGGGAAGGCACAAAACTACAGAGAAACCCTGTCTCAAAAATCAAAAAAAAAAAAAAAAAAAAAGATCAGAGCTTAGCTTCCTGCTGGGCCAGCATTTCACAAAGAGAGGCTCCTTTGGATGGAAGAACATTCTAGAACATATTCCCTATACTAATTTTACCTCTCTGTATGTACTGAAATTACAAGTCTTTATATTTAGTTACATGGCAAATAGCTTTGTCTTTAGTGGTAAAAGCAGTGATTTTTGACTGGGGAAGCCAACTGAGAAAACTTCTTTTCCCGTGTTGGATCTCTCTCTACGTTAGTTCTTATCACAGACCCCAACTCTAGTGTCGCCTGGTTTCTGGCTGGACCCTTTTTGGAAGGCATACCAGACTCTGCAGGGAGTGCTCCCTAGCACTTCAAACATGTCTGCAGATGACTAACAGTGTCCTTGCCATCAATGCTCTGCTCTGCCTGCCCTTCGGCAGTGACCAGCTGGACTGCTGGGCAACAGCTTACCTGTGGTTTTGTTTTCCAGTGCTGCTCTTAGCCTACATGAAAGGGAATGCCAACCTGTGCCGTGCCATCGTTCGGTCTGGGGCTCGCCTTGGGGTGAATAATAACCAAGGAGTCAACATTTTCAATTATCAGGTTGCCACTAAGCAGCTTCTGTTTAGATTATTAGGTAAGCAGCATACTTTCTATACTTCTCTACAAGCACAGTTATAATGTTGATGTGTAGAAGTACTGGTGATCTTTAAATCTCTCTTTTTTTGGGGAGGGGGTGGTTTTTTGAGACAGGGTTTCTCTATGTAACCATTCTGGCTGTCCCTGAACTCGCTCTGTAGACCAGGCTGGCCTCAAACTCACAGAGATCCGCCTGCCTCTGCCTTTCCAGTGCTGAGATTACAGGTGTGCGCTGCCACCACCTGGCTCTAAATCTCATAATTTTCTCTGAGATCTGAACCTGCTGCTTCTAGGCACCATGTGAAGCTCTTTCTATGAAAGGGGAAGGGCCTCTTTTCAGAGTGCTTGTTTTGACAGCCCTATTGTTTTCCCATTTCCCCTAAACCTATGAAGCCTATAAGCTCTCAGCTGGTCATACTGACTATGCCTCTTGGCTGGTTTTATTTTTATTTATTTATTTTTGTATGAGTGTTCTGCTTGAATGTATGTATGTGTACCATATGCATGCTTGGTGCCTGTAGAGATCAGAAGAAGGCATCAGGTCCCCAGAACTGGAGTTAAGGGTGGTTGTGAGCTCCAATGTGGTACCAGGAACTAAACCTGGGTCCTTTGCAAGAAAAACAAATGCTCTTAACTACTGAGCCATTTCTCTAGCCCTCAACTCTTGATTCTTTTTTTTTTTTTTTTTTGGAGCTGAGGATTGAACTTGCTAGGCAAGTGCTCTACCACTGAGCTACATCCCCAATCCCAACTCTTGATTCTTACTTGTGTGTTTTTATGCCTTTCTTTTGAGATGGTAGCAAGAATTAGAATGTCCTAAGCTGGGTGTGGTGATGGCAAACATGTATTATCCCAGCAGGAAGTTCAATAGATGAAAGCCAGGGGATGGAGAGACCTGGGTTCTGTTCCCACATGGGAATCCAGTGCTCTCTTCTGGCCTCGAGGGGCAATGCGCACATGGTGTACACACATACATGTAGGCAAAACACCCATATGGATAAAATTAAATTTAATTTCAATTAAAAAGAAGTTGAAAGCCAAGGGCCATCAAATGGCTGTGTGGGTAAAGGTGCTGAGTTTAGCCCCCAGAATCCATGTAAAGGTGAAGGAGGGACTGATTCTACACAGTTGGCTCTTGACGTCCACAGGCAAGCTGTACTTGGATAATACCCCACAGCTCCACCAATAAATAACTTTGAAATCTTTCAAGGCCAGTCTGAGCTACAGAGCAAGTCAGGGGTGACATGTAATGACAGAGAGAGTGACAACAGCACCAAGAAAGGAAGGGGAGGGACAGACAGACATATACTGGAAGCATCACCAGCTACAGTTAGCAGAGTAAGGTCTAGTGTTCTCCAGCACACTAGTGCTGCTATGCTAACCATTCCATATTTTGTAAAGAACTAGGAAAAGGAATTCCTGTGTTTCCAGCACAAGGAATGATAAAGCTTAAAGGAAAGGGAAGGATAATCATCCTGATTTGGTCGTCACATACTGGTACATCATCAGATCTTCATACCATATCCCAGAAATAAAATTTATCAAGTGTCAATTTAAAACTTTTCAGAGGGTCAGCAGGATGGCTCAGCAGGTAAAGTGTGTGCTGCACAAGCCTGATAACCCACATAAAGGTAAGAGAGAGATGACACCAGAGTTGTGCTGATTGTCACACCCACACATTCACCCACCCACCCACCCACCCACATACCCACACACACACTTTATTTTGAAAGATTTTCCTTTCTTTTTCTTTTTAATGGGGCTGGAGAGATGCCTTAGTGCTGGCTGCTCTTTGAAGAAGCAGGTTCAGTTCCCAGCATCTGTGTGGTAGAGCACAACCATTTGTAACTTCAGTTCCCAGGGGCCTCACACTCATCTTCTGCCATCCTCTGTGTGTGCATATAGCAGAGACATACGTGCAGACAGAATGCCCACGCCTGTAAAAACAAAAGGAAAGGAAAGGGTTTTGTGGGGTTTTTTTTTTTTTTTAAAGAAAAATGCATTTATTTTTAAAGGATTTTTAAATTCCTGTGAATGTATGTGTACCTGTGTGAGTTTATATGTACCTCTTTCATGTAGGTGCCCTCAGAGACCGGATGGTGTCATACCCTCGGTATTGGAGTCATTAACCATTGAGCTCTCTCCCCAACCCTACTGCTACTACTTACTTATATATTTATTTTTAAAGAAGCTTTGTGTTGTTGATAGATAGTCTTAGCTGTCCCTGTGCTATGCCCTTGGTCAGCCTTTTCAGCACTCAGTAGGTGCCTGTGGCAATTCTAGCTCCTTCTGTTCAACCCATTTGCTGCCCCTCCCTGTACAGAGCAGCAGCACCTTCCCCGAGATATTTTGCCAATTTACAAAGTGCAACTGCAACTTCTCTGCATTAGTTCTTTCTTCAGGCCATCTCTCTGTTGGTCCCACCAGACTGAGTCCCGCGATCCAGGAGTCTGGGAATCCCTTTGTCTCTTTGCTGTTCACACATCCCACTGCTCTGTTCAAACAGCCCCCTGAACTCACAGCTTCCTCTTCCTCCTTTCCTTTGTTGTGGCTCCCTCTACTGTTTCCAGCCCTTGAGCCCCTGGCAGTTTTTCTGTGGTGTGGTCTCTGCTCTCATTGTGTGTTATCCCACACCTGCCGCTGATTCACACCTCCAGCTGGGTTTCCTTCTGTTCCAGCAGGCCTGGCAACTGCTGATTCTCCAGGCTCCTCTCTGAAGCTTCCCTGACCGGTTGGAATGTCCTGCTCCTCCTCCTGCAGCCTGGTCTGTCCAACACATCACTGGTAACAAGTGTCTTCTGTGTGTGTTACAGACATGCTCTCCAAGGAGCCTCCATGGTGTGATGGCTCCAACTGCTACGAGTGTACTGCCAAGTTTGGAGTCACGACTCGCAAACATCACTGGTAAGAAAGACCCACCACCGTCTGCAGAGAAGCACTTCCAGACTTGTCCATGAGGAGCCGTGAGCCCTTCAGGGCCTGAGCCGCCTCTGGGCAGAAGTTAACCCAACAGAATGAGGAGATGATAGAACTGAGCAGGATCCACTGTGAAGGGAGAATAGGGAAAGCAGGAGCACCCAGACTTGTGGCTTTCCTGGGTGCTAAGGACTAGACAGCAGTCTTAGCAAGGTGGGGCAGCTTATATTCTTGCTGTTTGCTTTAGCTTAGCTACTAGTTGGTATTTTGTTAAGAACTAAATATTATGTGGGAGTTGGTGTGATTCGGCTGGCAGTTGGCAGAGCTGGCCACAGATGCCCGTCAGAGACTGGCTTTGCTGGCCATTTGGGAACAGTCTGCTTTTCAGTGCTTCTCACACTTCTTTCTCTGTCTCCACAGTCGTCACTGCGGCCGTCTTCTCTGCCATAAATGCTCGACCAAGGAGATTCCTATTATAAAGTTTGACCTGAACAAGCCTGTGCGGGTTTGCAACATTTGCTTTGATGTACTGACTCTGGGCGGAGTCTCTTAGTGAGCCCCCAGGAGGGTCCAGGCCTGCATCCCCTGGTACCTCCCCAGCAGCTGCTCGACTCACCAGCCTGCCTCCTACCCAGAGCGAGAGCTGGCAGTTGTCTTCCTGTGGCAGAAGACTGGACCATTACAGACCATGGTGTGATCCCATTTCAGATGATTCTGTGTGACTCTCAAACTGTGGTCTATTGCACTAGATGTCTCAGTGGTTGGACCAGGCCAGTGTAGCCTGGGTGACTCATGTGATAGACATCGGCTAGCAGCACATAAGGACACTTGGAGTCAATGTTCCCTTCTGATTGTATAGCGTCCATCTCGAGAATACACAGTCTTCCTGCCTGGGCTGACTCAGAGGCAGAGCCTGGCAGTGGAGAGCAGCTGCCAGACAGAGCTGATTACTCTAGGGTGGCGGCTCCTCTGCGTGGCTATGGCCTTTAATAATGCACAGTGTTTTCATAAAGATAATAGGAACTTCTTGCCCTCAAGTCTTTTCTTTCTTTTGTAAGCTAAGCTGTATTTTTTAGTGAGCTGCCCCTTTTAAAAAGGTGAAATCTTTCTAAACAGGGTTCAAAGATGAGAGCTGAAAAATTGTGGCCTTAACAACGGAAAGCTTTACCAATGTTGATACTGCTGGTGTCAGAGTGCAGGGGCAGCCTGACACCAGCAGCTGTCTCACTCTCTCGTCTTGCTGCGCCTGTCTGTGGAGTCCTCAGTCACTGCCACTTGAGTGGTAGAAGCAATGCACTTTGACTGTGCTGCACTTTTCCTCAAGCTGCATCATTGGTGAATCCAACTCAAAAACCCCTTCACATCCCTTCTGTAGTGGCTCTGACGGCTAGCTCAGACTAAACCTCAGCACACACTGATCTTAAAGGGAAAACTGCCAAGAAGGAAGAACTCATATGATGAGAAAGATGAGTATGACTTCAGTCCAGGTCCTCTCTCCTTGATACCTCCTTCCTGCTAAAAGCTTGCCTTGCATGCTGAGTGTTGCTGGTGCCAGTTTTGAGTAGTGCCCTGCCCCATCAGAGCCAGCAGCCAAAGGCCCTGGCCAAACTATGAACAGCCTGTTTTGGAAGTCTGGCTGAAATGTGGAGCAAGGCTCTGAAGCACAGGGTGTTGGTTCCTCCCACTGCCTGTATTAACCCTGGGATGCTAGGCCTCTTTCTTTTTAATGTTTGGCCAGTGTTTTGGGTTGTTTCTGGTGTGGATTTTTTTTTTTTTTCAATTTTATTATATTGCACACTGAAGGAGAAACCACCTTTTTTTTATTATTAAAGAAACAAAAACCCAACTACTCTGAGATGAACACTAGTTACACTCAGAGACTAACAATGTCAATCATTCACACTGATCTTTTTGAGACATTTGATAGCTGCCCCCCCACCCCATTATTTGCATTACTGGAGTACGGATGTATGAATAAAAGGGACTTCTTTTGGCATCGCTTTCTTTCTTGGATAGTGGTATGTCCTCCATTCTGTAGAGTTAGACTTTTTAACTGCCTACATACATAGAAAATGTGCTGATAAACCAGTGTGCTACTTCCTGAAAATACTTGTGTGATTTATGTTTAATATTAGCTTGTATGCAGGGGTTGAAAGGAAGAGTTACTTGGAGGAGTGCCACTGTCCCCCCAGCCTGTGACTTACTTCATAGGGAATTTCTTATGGAAATATTTAGCCAGTCTTGGCCAACAACTATATGAAGGAAGCATGTAGTCTGTTTGCAATTTATTGTTGCCTAAAAGGGATGATGGAGAATTTAGTTGGTACCATGATTTTTTAATGAGGAAAGTAATTATGGTTCTGCTATGAACCAAGGCGGTTGGTACACATAAACTTGTTTTTTCCTGATCACAGTGGAGAGGGGAAAATAGGAAATCAGGATGAAGCTGATCATTTTGTCCTTGCCCTACAACACCCGGTTCAGTAACAATTTTGCCTATAACTGTACTTAAAACCTGAAGATCATGCCCCAAAATATGTGGGTTCAAGCTTCTATTCTTTCAGAGGTCAACATAGTGACCAGCTATGGCCGAAAGAGGCTGTGTGACTTGGGCATCGGTACCCATGCTTTAGCCATGGCTCAGGCATCCTTCCACAGCCCGACCATGCCATGCTCCCTGCCCTACCTACACTCCTGCTGTACACTGCCCTGGCCAGGATCAGACTTACTGTGTATCTCTCCTGTGTTCTCTCCATGCTGACCAGACTTCACCATGAAACTGCTTAGCTGTTCTTGTCCAGTCTTAATCAGTACCTTGACAACTTGCAGCAAAACTTCATTTTATTAATTCAAAAAGTTGCCAGTTGTGAATGAGCAGAGCAGGAAGAATCAACATCACTGAAACACAATTGCTGCATCAGTTGGCACTGTTATGCTTGCCTAGCTGTTTAACTGCCTCTTACGCATCTCTAGTCTTACTGTGTACTGCATCATTAGGGCTTTTTGGTTTTTTAAAGACAGGTACAAACCATGTGCTGAAACTAGTTTGCTGTGACCCTCTAACAGTGGCGTCCCGCAAGCTTCAGTGCCTACACTGAGGACCCGGACCCACACCCCCACCCGTTTCCAGTTGTCTTCTCACCGGTGTCTCACTCAGTGATGTGTTACAACACTAGTTCTGGGCCTATTCCACCCCAACAGTTCAGTCAGGGCTGAATATTAGACTGCTCGGTTCACCTGCCATATTCTCTCCAAGGAGTGGGGTCCACATTTTTATCCTCTACCTCAGAGCCCTGAGTTGTTTCTGACTACCTGTCAGCTTCCTCCTTTTCCTTGAATGGGTCTTTCAGGGCGTGTGGACTCACTGCCCTTCCCAAGTCGTGCCTGCCCCCATACTCCAACTGTTCCAGCCCTAGGCTTGTTCGCAGACAAGGGGTGGAGGGCAAAGCCTCTATCTAGGTTTCCTTACCTGGAGAAAAAAAACTTGGCTGAACTGCCAAATACTTAGTAGGCCTGAGAGGCAGCAATAGCATCATGTACAAGCAAATGTATGCCTCCCTCACAAACACTGGCTTCCTTCAGGTCCAGCCCCCGAGAGCCACCTGAAGCCAAAGAGTTTCCTTGCCAGCCCAACAGAGGAAGCAGCTCAGCAAAGGCCTCTGAGTCATGCTCACTGCACAACTGATCTCATGAAAAACTGAGTGTGTGACTGGTTAACTACATAGTTAAATTCCCAATGTCAAAGATGCCTTAAAGACTTTCTCTGGAGGGTCACTGCCCATACAGTTCCTCTCTTGTGTGCATAAATAATACATTAACTGTTAGAACTGACAACATTGGTTTTCTAGAGCAAGGGAGTCTGGGGACTGCTGGACTCACTGACTTGCCTGTTTGGGAGCCGTGTGGAGCTGGGTGTTCTGTGACATCCTTGTAGGACCAAGGACAAGGCGGCAACTGGGCCTTTAAAACTGCAGGCACATGTTTGGATAGATCATTTCGGCTTCCAAACTACTCTGGTGGTGCTCGGTGTGGGAATGGCAGCATCATCTGGGACCATGGCGCTTAGCAGCATTGTTTCTTTGGAGTCTGTGTAATGGAATGTATTTTTCAAATATTGATATTTTCATTTTCTGTAATAATTCCTTATAATAAAAATGAGGCAAAATTGTGAATCTTAAGTGGAAGCTTTAATTAAAGACATTTATGTTATAGCTACTTCTAACCCAGAGATACCAATGGACATTAAAAAAAAAAAATTCTAAAAAATTGAGCCAAGCAGTGGTGGTGCATACTTGTTATCACAGAGGCAGGGGGATCTTTGTGAGTTTGTGGCCAGCCAAGTCTGCAGAGCTAGTTCCAGGTCAGCCAGAGCTACCCAGAGAAACCCTGTTTCAAAGAACTAAAGATATGAGGGCTGGAAAGATTTGGGTTCCATTCCCAGCACCCACATGGAAACTCACAACCTCAAGCACCAGGCATACATGTGATACACAGATATACACACAGGCAAAATACTCAAAAGTAATAAAAAATAATATATTTAAAAAACTGATACATGAACAAACGTCTTAAGCAGCTACCCTTTACGTTTCACATTCTCTATTTTATGTGACACATATTGGCAGATGTCACAAAGTAAGTGTTTTGTGTAGAGTGGGCAGCTGCTGCGCTCTCTCCCTGTCTCCTAAGTGCAAGTTTCTGTGATGCATGTGAGTGCTGATGGAGTTTCAGCTGTCTGGTCCGTGGAAGTTGGCCAGAGAATCCTGGACTCCTTTATTCCATTATTGTATAAGGAATCACCCATGATGAGCTTAGCACTGGCCAATATGAAGAAAAAGGGGGTGGGGACTGGCACTGTGGGCTTCAGAGAATGTCAAGGAAGGTCTAGGGGCCTGCAGATTAAAATCTGGTCAATAAAACTGTTCAACCCTAGCACGGAAAAGCAACAAAAATTCTGGTGAGCAGGTCTTCTGGATACTTCCTTGGACAAACATGTTCTTTTCTCTAGCCCACTTTCCTTTTGCTAGCCCACCCAGACTCAGACTAGCTGTGAACTTAGCCCACCCCCTTTAATCCCAGCACTGAGGAACCAGGCTCAGGGCTGTCTAGAATTTAGGATAAGGTCCTTGATTAGTTCACTGTCAGTTCCTGCCCTGGGAGTGCAAATATAATGCTCATGTATGAATGTATGAATCAGTCCAGTGTGTCCAGAGTGAGGCCGACAGGATTCATCGTTCAAGCCCATGAGGGTAAAACCTTTTGTGGGGGTGCGAATGGTGCAGGGTCTCACCTTAGCCCTAGACTGTCAGGAACTCGTCTCGAACTCAAAGATCTGCTTGTCTCTGCCTCTAGGTTTCAAGGGTTGCACCACTATGTCCACAAGAGTTGAGCAACCAAATGCTGGTGGAAAGCTGGGCAAGAGTTGAAACCTACTCTGTGGGGCTATGGCTAATGAAGGTACCCAGGCAGCCTGTGTAGACAGGACTGTTGAAAAATAAACAGGAGACTAAAGGAGTAGGGAGAGAGATTCCCCAGAAGGGTTTGCATGTAGGGATTACATACAGCAAGACTGGAGAGCAGGGCCCACAGGGAAGGAATAGCTGCCAGATGGGCAATGCACGGGACCCCTCTGCCACAGTGCTGCATGTGATCCTCAAAGATCCTCCCCATGAAGCCCCTGTGGACTGGCTGGTTTTGTGTGTCAGCCTGACAAGCTAGAGTCATCAGAGGGGAAGGAGCCTCAGCTGAGGAAATGCTTCCTTGAGATCTAGCTGTAAGGCATTTCCCCATTTAGTGATCCGTGGGGGAGGGTCTAGCCCATGGTGAGTGATTCCACCCCCGGGCTTCTGGTCCTGGGTTATATAAGAAAGTGGACTGAGGAAGCCAGTAAGCAGCTCCCCTCCATGGCCTCTGCATTAGCTCCTGCCTCCAGGATCTTGCTCTGTTTTGAGTTCCTGTCCCGATTTCCTTCAGTGGTAAAAACAAAAACAAAAACCCAATGCTGAAGTCTAAGCAAAATAAACCCTTTCCCCCACAACTTGCCTTTTGGTCATGGTGTTTCTCACAGCAACAGAAACCCTAACTAAGACACTCTGGGAGGTTTAAGTGGGGACTACCCTGATTATCATGAAGAAAGATGAACTACCACAGCAGGGAAGCCGGTGGAATAGCAAGATCTGCCAGCCTAAAAACAGACCAGAAGGAGGAGGGATAAAGAGGAAGAGCTAGCAGGTAGGACCCAAGGGTGCAGACTGGAGTGTGGGGCTCCAAGAGGCAGGAGTCCCGACCACCTGCCAGGCTTCTCCGAGGCGGAGTAGGGGTAGTGGTAGTGGTCATATGGTGTCCTGATCAAAGCCAACTTGGGGAGGAAAGAATTTATTTTAATTACACTTCCAGGTAACAGTTCCCCACTGAGGGAAATCAACAGGAGCCAATGAAGCAGAAACTATGGAGCAATGCTACTGCCAGCTGATTTGCTCAGCTGACCTCTTTTTCTTGATGTTTAGCCCTAGCTGTCCCGGAACGCATCCTTGTAGAACAGACTGGCCTCAAAGTCAGAGATCCACCTGCCTCTGCTGGGATTAAAAGTGTGAACCTCCTCCATGCCTGGCTTCAGCTACCTTTCTTGTACAACCAGGCCCGCCTGATCAGGGGTGACCAGCCCACAGTAGACTGGTGCCTTCAATTAGCAATTAAGGAAAATACCTAGTCCCCATGTGCACACACAGGGATATAAAGGGATCAGTCACGGTGCTTCTTCATGCTTTTAATCCCAGCACTTGGGAGGCAGAGGCAGAGGCAGAGGGAATCTCTGTGAGTTTGAGGCCAGCTTGGTCACACAGCAAGTTCTAGGGCAGCCAGGGCTACATAGAGAAACATTGCTTTTTGTTTGTCTATTTGTTTTTTAAGAAAAAAAAGAAAGAAAATGCCTCACAGACATGCCACAGGCTAATGTGATCTGGGCAATTCTTCAGTTGAGATTCTCTTCCCAGGTGGCTCTTAAGTTTGTGTCAAGTTGACAGCTGAAACTAATTATGACATCTGGTGACAGAGAGGATGAAGGCATTAGCAATGTAGGGTTTGTAGGGCTGGGGAAATGACTCAGTTGATAAAGTACTCGCCATACAAGCATAAGGACTGAAGTTCGATCTCTGTAAAAAGCCAGTCATGATGATATACACCTGTAGCCTAGCACTGGGAAGGAAGTGACAGATTCCTGGAGCTTGCTGGCCAACTAGTCTTGTCAAATAAGAGTTACAGGTTCAGTGAGAGACCTTGTCTTATAGAAGGTGGAGAGAAATACAGGAAGACATCTAACATCACATTTCACCAATATATGCACACACAGACATCATGTATGCTACAGAAAAAAGGCAATATGGGATTTGCAGTGCCTCCAGAAAGAGCTCACAGACTTCTTTATTATCAAGCCCTTTGGATCAGAGATACTGCCTAGCAGTGTACTGCCTGAAGTAGGAGAAAGAAAAGCCAAGGAGGAGGTTCCTGGGGATGAAACTTTCAGAGACGCAGAAGAGCTTTGGTGGGATCAGTGCAGTAAGTGAGGGCTTTATGGGGACCTTGCAGGACATCATGGTCAATAGTCAAGATAAATGAAGATCAAGGGCCTAGGGATGTAGCTCAGTTGGTAATGTGCTTGCCTAGCATGCATACAGCTCTGGTTCAATCCTAGTACTGTATAAACTGGGCATGGTACCACATGCCTACCTACCAAGTTCAAGGCTAGACTGGACACATGAATCTTGTCTCAAAAAGCCAAGTAAAATTTTAAAAAGTAGCAGAGATCAAAATAGGTAAGAATTAGCAAGATATAGTGGCACAGGCCTTTAATCCCAACACTCGAGAGGCAGAGGCAGATGATCCCTGTGAGTTCCAGGCCAGGACAGCCAGAGCTCCAGGAGACCCTGTCTCAAAAACGGAAATGAGCAAGGACAGCAAAGAAGGTGAGAACCGACCCTGCAGAGCAGGCAGGGGAATTCTTCAGGGAATGGAGCTGAGAAACCTGGTGCAGAAGCCCCTCAACATGTGGGGTAGTTACAGAAACCCAGGGGGAGGGACAATTTCACTAATGATAGGGAAGTGAGCTGTTTAATGCACACTCGGGTAGGGGGAATCTGTGTGTGCTCCACCTGTGTGAGCAAAAGCTTTCCTATCCCAGAATCGGCCCATCCCAGTTTATTATCACATCCCACTGTACCAGCCCAGCTCTGATGGAATCAGTAAATTCAAGTTTGCCAACTGGGCGGTGGTGGTGCACACCTTTAATCCCAGCACTCAGGAGACAGAGGCAGGTGGATCTCTGTGAGTTTGAGGCCAGCCTGGGCTACAATGTGAGTTCCAGGACAGCTAGAGCTGTAACACAGAGAAACCCTGTCTCAAAAAACAAAACAAAACAACAACAAAATTCAAGTCTGCCTTGGAGTAGAGGTTTTAGAAATGTCACAAAAGTCAGACATTGGGAGCTTAGTCAATTACCTTGTGACTTAGAACAGTTACCTTGATTCTGCAAGATTTGAGGCTTCTTGGGAAATGCCTGCTTCTCTGCTGAGAGCCACAGTCTTGTTCTGCTACTGCTCCAAGTCTCAGCAGGGCTGGCATGATGCGCAGAGCCCAAGCTCTGATTAGGGCAGCAATGAGTTCATGAGAAGTCCCTCGCTGGAGCTCACAGACTTTATCCAGGCAGTTCTACATTGATCACACTGTGTTCATGAATGTCTGTAGGCTCTGAAGGAAGATGACAGGGGACCAAAGTTCCAAACAGTGTCAAAACAAACTGACCATACCAGGTAGGTTATCATGCTCCGGTCTCAGCCAACAGAATTGTGAAACACATTTGCAAGTGTGGATGGAGTCCTTGACCCTCCTCTTTTCCTGCCAGGAGCCTCCCAGAGCATAAATATTAAGGGCTTTCTGGAGACCTAGGGAAGTTTCTCCATATGTCATCAACATACAAGTCACCATCTTAGGGTGGGAAGGAACACTCGATGGCCAGAGGTGAGCAGCCTGGGTATTCTTCCAAGTTGGGGTTGTCCAAGTCCCCACGATTTAAGTGTCTAGAGTTGTCTTGCTGGTCACTAGCAGGGCCAGTTGTTCTCACACACACACAGTGGGGCTCCTTGGCCCCTGGCTTATACAGCTTCCTGGGGACACCAGTCCAGTTTCTGTTCACACCTCCACTAGGAAAAAGGGAAAGAAGCCTTCTTAAAAGCATGAATTCACAAGCCCCCAGGACAAGAGGAGGGTTTGCAGGGTGTTATATAAAGGAGAAGCCCGTCATTCCACTTCTAATCTCAAGCTGGCTACAAGCTCTCCCGTTTCTTAGGCTTTCCGCACACAATGCTAATACTCCCATCTCCAGGAGAAAGGCAGCGTCCATGTCCCTCTCACGGGGCCTTGCCCCATCCCCTTTTCTTTCCCAAGCAGCAGCAATGCCACTTCCCTGAGCGGTGCTAGTGACTGAGAGGACTCCCTGACAAGCCAGTGAGCAGCCCTGCTCCTCTGTCCTTCCCATCCATGCTGAGCAGCATCTTTGTCTTTGGGCTTGAACTTGGGAGGGTGGGCCTTGATAATTAGTGTGGCAGCAAGCTGTGCTGGCTCTGCATGGCTCCAACTCCGGAGACTGCTGGGTTTCAGGGAAGGAGGATTCCACTCTGGCCCAGCATACCATGGCAACCTCCTATCTTGGGCAGAAGAACCTCACTTACTTCAGGGTACTGCATTTGATAGTTGGCAGACTCAGAGGCCTTGCGGAAGGGAAGTGACAGTTATGAAACTGACCCTGGGCTCCAGTACTCGGGACCAGGATCACAGGTTGCTAGAGGAACTGGCACTATTTGGAACCATATACTTGTATCTTATCCATGAGCAGAGCTGCTTAGGCACCCAAATGACTCCTTTCTCAGTCCAGCTGTCCACTCCAGCCGTACTCCTTACTCTCCACCTGGTCCCTGCTCACAGAGCTCCCTTCAGAGGCACTCAAGTCAATAGAAAACAACACCGGGTGAGGCTCAGGAACAGCTCTGGAGGACTCTGTGGGAAGGCAGGGCCTGGGCAATTCAGTCCTGAATGCAATAGGACAGAAGCAGCTTGGGGTAGGGGGAGGCTCTCAAGGGGTACAGGAGGAATCTAACTCAACACCACAGGCTTCTAGCACCTCCTATATCACCAGTGCCTTCTGAGTCTACCTATATCCAGGATTGTGTCCCAAGAAGGATAACCAGGTCTCAGGCTGTCCTGTTAGGTGGGAGACCAGGCGCCAATGGTGCCATAAAAGCCATGTCTCTCAAAGTTTTCCTTTTTGAACCCCCACCTTACTTCCCGAATTAAAGCAGGAAGGATGGTACAGTGGCTATCCCTGGAGAAAGCCGGCGGCTTTGGCTGTTTGCTCTGTCTCCTCAATGGAGAGATAGATCCCTGGTGGAAGAAGGCAGCTCTATGCCGGTGGTGGTGGTGGCGGTAATGGCGGCGGTGCATGCCTTTAATCCCAGTACTGGTCTACAGAGAGTGTTCGAGGATAGCCAGGACTATTAAAAAAAGAAATCCTATCTTCAAAAAACAAAAACAAAACCAAAAAAGAAGGCAGCCCTGCACAGCTTAGCACACAGGAGTGTGGCCCCTCTCCCCAGTCCTCCTCAGGAAGAGCTTGACTGTCAGTTTGACCCTTTGTGTCTAGGAGCTTTGTCTAGTTCTGGTGTCCACTGCCACCTCAGCAGAGCTAAAGATGTGAGAGAGCAGAGCTAGAGTCTGAGTGCGGCTGACCAGATGGTTGAAGCAGAAAAAACATGTTTGGAATCATTTCTATGGCCCATGCTTGGCAGCTCCACTCACTGCACAGTGCTCGCGCAGGAAGAGACTTCTATCCAGACTGCACTTCCTGGAAATGCTCAGGGTACTAGGGCTTTTATGTTTTGTTTTGTTTTTTATGGTTTGTTACCTTGCTTTTAACAGTGCTAAGGACTGAACCCAGGGCCATGTTCCAAGCAAGTGCTCCACCATTAAGCTACACTCCAGCCACCACAGTGCTTTAAAAACATCTGGGGATGTCGCTCAACTGGCAGAGCTTGCACAGAGCCCCGAGTTCAAACAATGGATAGCACTACATAATTCCTAGTCTCAGGAGAGACACAAGGATCAGAAGTTCAAGGTTATCCTTGAACAGAGAATTTGAGGTCAATCTAGGATTCCCACATGAGATTGTGGTGCAAAGAAAATAAAAATAAAACAGTACCTGAGGGCATCAAAGAATGGGTCCACCTCCTACCCCACTCTCCTGCAGGTGGGAATAACTGTGCTGACAAAGAGGAAACTGAAAATCATCTCTGGCTGAACAGGCAGAAGCAGTCAAGAAATAGTACCTGAGCTAGAGAAAGCTCAGCTGTTAAGAGCACATACTGCTCTTCTTGAGTTTGGTTCCTTGCAGGCACACTCATAGCTCACAACATCCTGTAACTCCAGTTCCAGGGGACACAAGACCTTTGGACTCTTGGGCACTTACAGTCACATGACTTTTTAAAAAAATTTATATGTATGAGTGCTTTATCTGTGTGTATATATGCGTACCACATGTGTTCCTGGTGCCTGCAGAAGTCCAAAGAGGGTATCAGATCCCCTGAAACTGGAGTTATGGATGGCTGTGAGCCACCAAGTGGGTGCTGGATCCCTTTGTAAGAGAAACAAGTGCTCTTGACCAACCCCGTATATACACACTTAAAAATAAAAGTTAAGGGCTGGAGAGATGGCTCAGTGGTTAAGAGCACCGACTGCTCTTCCAGAGGTCCTGAGTTCAATTCCCAGCAACCACATGGTGTCTCACAGCCACTTGTAATGAGATCTGGTGCCCTCTTCTGGCCTGCAGGGACACATGCAGGCAGAATACTGTATACATAATAAATAAATCTTTAAAAAAAGTAAATAAATAAAAGTTAAAACAAAAAGAAAATCACGAAACTTTATGGGCCGGAGAGATGGCTTGGCAGTTAAGAGCACTTGCTACTTTTGCGGAGGACCTGGGTTAGGTTCTCAGCAACCACATGGCCACTGACAACTGCCTGTAACTCTAGTTCTAGGAAATTCAATGTCCTCTTCTGACCTCTGCAGGCACCTGCATATACATACATACATACACAGACACTCCCACATACACACAAAATAAAATGAATTTTAAAAAGAAACAGTACCCGTGCCATTGAATTCCCAGAGCAGCATTTCTCCTTTAACAGGATCTCTGGGAGACTGAGAGGTAAGGAAGAGGCCCAGGTCTCAGGCCTTTGTCAACCCTAAGGTTTTCTTTCTGGTACTAAAGGTCCTACTATCAGGATTTTCCTTGAATCCCCATCTTGTGGTTTGAATATGACATGTCCCCAACAGGTCTGTAGATTTGAAAACTCGGCCCCTAGCTGCTAGAGCAGTTTGAGGAGGTTGTAGAAGTAACTCACTGGGGCAGGCCTTAAAGGTTGTGTTTGCTGCTGGTTCTGGCACAACCTTGGCTTCTCCATCTGTAATGTTATGAGAACTGGCAGCTACACACCTCCACGGCCACACCAAGCCGCTCCACCATGCCTTCTCTCTATGGTGGACTGTACTCTCGACAGCCGGTTAAATCTTTCCTCCCTTCAACTGCTTCATTCAGGTGTTTTCATTACAGTAAGTAAATGAATATAACTCGGAAGATCTAACACGTACAGCAGCAGCACATGTAAGCTCCCTAGTTTAGCAGTCAGTTGTGGATTCTCTGAATAACAAAGAAATAAATAGGTAATAGAAGGATGGCTTAGAAGCTGGATTCAGGAGAGGTGGCAGAGTCAATGGGAAGGCTGCTTACCTCTTCTGGGAGCACCAGACCCGGCTCCCCTTAGCCGAGCTCCACTGGGCATTGCATGGAGGGAACCTGTGCTTTTCTCTCTGCTGCTGTTCACTTGCCTCCGTGCCTTTGGCCACCATGGCCTCCACCTGGGTTAGTTCTGGAGTGGGCAGCCCATCCTCTCCGTAGAACCTTCCAACCAGTCTCCCTGGGATAACAGGGAAAAAGGGCAGAGCAGTGGTAGGGTAAGGAAATAAACCCTTTTCACCCCAAGTTCCTTGTGGCCATGGTGTTTCAGCACCTCAACAGAAACCCTAGAACAGAAACTGGCTCCCAAATCACGGGGTATTGCTGTGACACACTTGGCCAGTTGTTTGGGGAGGACGTGGGAACTTGGGGCTAGAAAAGTCACTGAGTATTCAAAGCTTGGTGAGCTGTTCTATGGGATCATGTTCATGGAGGATCAGAATGTCGAGAGAGATGCAGATGATGGAGGCCTGGCTTGGGGATTCCAGAGGATGTCTGAAAGTCACTTAAAGACTATCAGGGCCATTTGCTATTTTGAGTTTAGAATCTGTGATTCTGGTTAGCTGGGGCTAAAGAGTCAGCTAGCTGCCAATATGGAAAATATCACATTTTTGTCACCTCCAGACAACATCAGTTCCCTGAAAACAGAATCGTGTGTGACACATTTATCAACGTTCTGTAGTGCTTGGGGGAACACTGAGTTACTTAGTAATGTTGAGTGAACATACAGTTTATCAGCTCACATTTTTCTGGGTCCATGTCCAATTACTTTGTCTTACAGAACTATTTAGTTAGTTAGACCAGCACAGAGCCCATGTTTTCTCTCCACCACTTTCTTCTGAAGTCCTTAGTGGACATAAGAGAGTGGACAATAGTTTTTAAAATGGCTTTCAATTTTTCTTAATATTTAAGCTATGAAACGAACTACCAAGTGGTTGCAGCCTACAGGCCAGCACAAAAAGGTTCAGTTCTTTTAAGTACCACAGCTTGCTGTGCCCAAGGCCTGAGGTCTTAAAAGGTACCACCTTACTGGGTAGAGAGGACGCCCCAGAAAACACTTCAGAGAGGTTTGATCAAATAGGAGGTAGCGTGGGTCCAACCTCTCTGTCAGTCCCCGAGGTCTGAGCTGAACTTAGTTTCCAATGGAAAGCCCTAGACTTGATTCATACTCCAGTCCCACTCCCTTGCCAACTTTCCTGTGGTTTTAAACTAGAAATGTCCTCTATAGGCTCGGGCATTTGAACACTTGATTCTTAGTTGGTGGTGCTATTTGGGGAGGTAGTGTAGACTCGCTGAAGGAAGTAGGTCACTGAGGGCAGAGACTTGAGCATTTATAGCCTTGCTGCCCTTCCCCTTTACATCCTCTCTCTGCTTTGTGATTATACTTAGAGAAGTGATCTCTCAGCTTCCTGAATAACTGCCTGCTGCCATGCTTCCCTTGACATTACAGACTTTCTTTCTGGAACCATTATGCCCAAATAAAGTTGCCTTGGTCCTGGCAATTTATCACAGCAACAGAAACTAGTGAGGCTGGAGAGATGGCTCAGAGGTTAATTAAGAGCACTGTTCTTCCAGAGGTCCTGAGTTCAATTCCCAGCAACCACATGGTGGCTCACAACCATCTACAATGAGGTCTGGTGCCCTCTTCTGGCCTGCAGGCCGAATACTCACTGTATACCTAATAAATAAAAATCTTGAAAACAAACAAACAAACAAAAACCAGAAACTAGTACCTCCCTCAGGCCTTCTATGTCAAGAGCAGTGGATCTCTCCTGACTCCTTCACATTCAGGTAAGTACTTCCCTTCATTCATGCCTGATGGGTAAACCTTGTCAGTTCTGAAATATATTCTGATTGCCCATTCCTGTCCATTTCCACTGCCGCCACCTTATGCAAAGCATAGACTAAGACAACAGCCTTCCAGTTGGCCTCTGCTGCAGCTCAGGCTTTCCTATAGTACTTCCTCCACAAAGCATCTGGGGCATTTCCATCCATCTCACTCCCCCAGCCACCCACCCCCTGCAGTGTTCAGAGCACAACTAGAGCTCCATCCACACATGGTGGTGAGTGAGTGCTCGGCCACTAAGGTATGTCCTTACCTAGTAACCTTTAATTTGTTTTGTGACAGACCTCAGTATCTAGCCTGAGGCTTTTGATTCTCTTGCCTCAGTTTTGCAAGTTTTAGAATCATAGGTCTAATCTGGATGCTCTTTTTATTTTTAAATTTTTATGTGTATGAGTGTTTTGACTGAACCTATGTCTGTGCCCATGGAGCTCAGAAAGGACACTGCATGTTAGATCCCCTGGAACCACAGTTACAGATATTGTGAGTTACCATGTGGTACTGGGAACTGAATTTGGTCCTCTGAAAGAGCAGCCAATGCTTTTAACCACTGAGACATCTATCTCTCCAGCCCCTTGTATAATCTTTTTTGGGTTTTTTTTTTTTTTTTTGGTTTTTCGAGACAGGGTTTCTCTGTGTAGCTTTGGAGCCTGTCCTGGAACTCACTCTGTAAAACCAGGCTGGCCTCGAACTCATGGAGATCCGCCTGTCTCTGCCTCCCAAGTGCAGAGATTAAAGACATGCACCACCACTGCCCAGCTGAGTACTCTTTTCAACACGAATCATACGTCACTTCTATGCCTGACTAAAACCTCCAGTAGCTCTCAAAGCACAACTAAAACACAAGCTTCTTTCCAAGGTGTCCAGGTGCCTCCAGCCGTTTGGCTGTCTACTGTGCCTCTCCCTAAGCCACCTGCTCCTCCTTCCCGGGCTGCAGCACAGGGCTTTCTCTAGTCCCCAGCAGGCCTTGCTGACACCCACCTCAGGCACCCCTCCTCCCTCACCTGCCACACTCTCCCAGATCTCAGTATGGCTACCCTTCCTTCTGCTGGTTCTGTTCTCCTGTCATCACAGTCCTGTGCAGAGATGTCTGCTTAGTCAGAAAGCGTCCTGTGAGGCCCAGGACTCAAACAGTTTCATACAGAACATCTGTTTTTGTTTTGTTTTGTTTTGGTTTTGGTTTTTCGAGACAGGGTTTCTCTATATTGTTTTGGATCTTGCTCTGTAGACCAGGCTGGCCTTGAACTCAGAGATCTGCCTAGCTCTGCCTCCTGAGTGCTGGGATTAAATGCGTGTGCCACTGCTGTCTGGCTCAGAGCATCTGTTTTAAATGTTTGTTACATGAACAGATGACAGATCAGGACCTTAGTGTCAGATTAGATATCTTTAGGTTGGCTTATAACCAAATTTTTGGAACAGAGGGCTTTGTATGGCATGGGATGATTCTATCTTGTTGAGTTTTAGACATAATATCCAAAGAGGCTAACAGGAGCAGAAGCAGAGTTTTAGATACTGTATTATGAGAACAGGTTTACCAGCTGGGCCTCTAAGTGTGTATCCAGAGCACAACAAAATCTGCCTCATTTCCCCTGAGGTCCAGCTGTACAACTACAATGATAGCTTCTTAACTGTGTCCAAGTCAATACGATCTTGGAAATTTGTCTTTATTCTCCGATGTCCCTCAAAGTTTTAGATGGTCCTTATTCCAAAGCTTTGGCAGGAATTGCACTGAACACACTCTTGTGCTGTGGATATCTGTACACTGTGTGAGATGTATTGCTGTGACTGGTGTAATAAAAAGCCGAATGGCCAACAGCCAGGCAGGAGGTGTAGGCGGGACTTCTGGACAGGGAAAGAGACTGGGAGGAGGGATCTAGGTCTGAGATTTCAACAGCAGACTCAGAGCAAGTTGGATGTGCCATAGTAAGAACAGTTAACCAAGCCACGTGGCAGAATGTAGATTTTTAAAAAATGGGTTTAAGTTATGAGAGCTAGTTGGGAAAAAGCCTCAACTAAGGCAAACATTTCGTTTAATAAAAAATCTCAAGTTCATTATTTGTAGGCTGGAGGTCCAAAGATAGTCTGACAAGAATACTTGCTACACTAGGGGTATTGAAACAGGAAGATTAGGACTTCAATGTCAACATCAGCTATGCAACAAGTTTGAGGCCAGCCTGGGTTCTATGAGACCTTTTTTCAAAAAATCAAGAAAGAAAAACCCATAAGTCAAACCTCACCATAAAACACCAGCTAGGCCTCAGAATAACTATGACCATCTGAGCATAGAGAAGCTGAATGTGATCATTTCTGATAAAGACGGAAGTAGAAACAACGTCTAACCCCAGCCAGTCACAAGTAGCCAACCAACTTAGGGCTCTGTGACCAGGGACTTTCCAACAAACTAACAGAATCTCTAAATCTAGGGCTAGAGATGAAGCATGGTCTGTAGGGCTTCATCCCAGCATGCAGGACTTCAGTAGATCAGCGACACTTCAACTGTCACTTGGCAACATCCTGGAGAACAGGAAGAAACAAGTGTACTGAGGAGAGAGGACATGTATGGTTGTGACCTTGGGGACTATCTAGGGCAGACTAAGGGTATGCTAACTGTGGGAAGAGGAGTAGATGTGGAATAAGGAAGGTCAACAATGGACAAAGAGGAGGAGCAAAGAGGAACGGAACGGAAAGGCACTCACTTCAGATCTTATAAAATCAGAGCTTGAACAACTGGATGTTGAGTAGAAGAGTTAAGGAAGATATCATGGTTCTCAGAATAAGAAACCCAAGCAATAAGGAAAGCAAGCCTTTAGAGGCATTAGGGGCATGAAATTCCAATGGTAAAGGGACACTGGTATCCACAAGAAGCCAGTCAAGCCCACGTGGGGCTCCATGAGAGGTGGGGCTGCACACATATGGAAGGACTGGCCTCAGCCACCTAGATTTCAGTGCTCAGGAAAGACTGTAGTGATCGCTGTCTGAGAGTCTGCTCATTTAAGAGCTACATCCTTCATGTATCGGCAGTAAGCAGAAAGTGTGTGCAGGACAACAACACGCAACTGCCATTAACATATGAGATGGAGGCAGTAGGATCAGGAATTCAAGGCTAGCCTGATCTACATAGTGAGTTTGAGACCAGCCAGGTTGCATGAAATCCTGAATAAATGAATCAATGAATGTGTGATTGGCACACCTTCCATCTCAGAAACAGTTCACTCGGGATTCATCAGAGAACAATCAAAAGGAAGCCTCAGAACCATGCACAAGCCTTCCTAACTGTACTGGAGCCACAGGGAGGATGCCTCTTGGAGCTCGCTGTTCATGTCCAACACAGATGATACTGACTGGGGGCCACTGACATCAAAGTAGAAGGCCTGGCAATCCTCTCCCAAGATTATCCACAACTTCATCTTCTTCTGGGGATTACTGTGGAGACTCATAGAGGTTTCCTAGTGAGATCCAAGCTTGCTTTGCCCAGCAGGTCTGCATAGGGGAATGACTAGACTGTGGGCGTGGTTACCTAGTGTTTGGAAGGCTCTGCACTTGGCTGTGTGGTGTGCTTTGATCTAGCAAGGGGGAGGTCTTTTGCCTTGCCCATTGGCATTGTTATAAAAAGCCCATTTGAAGAGTCCTCCCAAAGCTATCCTGTGTTTCTGTTTGTCTCATCTCTGCTATCTTTCTATCTACAAATTCCTTATTCCTCTCTCCTCCTCATAGGAACCCTGGAAAAGGTGGGAGCTGGCCTCCCACAGATTACTCCTGCACTACCAGCAAGAACCTAATGTGGAAAACCCGGGGCTGGTTTCAAATTTTTACCTTGAGCACAGTTCCTAAAGAATCCAGGTACCCTGAAAAACACGGCAAGATAAGCAACTGAAATCTATGGTCAAGGACTAAATCTATAATCAAGGACTACATACCGACAAATACATAATTTTTCTCGTAGAATGAAATCCAATTTTGAAGTATCAGTATCTCAGAGGAGGACAAGCCAGTTACATCATCCACGAGTCCAGCTTCAGAAAAGTCTCCTGTCACAAACGCTCTAGATGCATCCCGGCCTTCAGGAAAGAAGTTGCCAAAGACTTGGTTATAAATCACAATATTTTACCAAGTAAAATTTTTCTTTCTTTCTTTCTTCCTTCCTTCCTTCCTTCCTTTCTTTCTTTCTTTCTTTCTTTCTTTCTTTTTTTTTGAAGGTAGGGTTTCTCTGTGTAGCCCTGGCTGTCTAGGAACTCATAGACAAGCCTGGCTTAACTCACAGAGATCTGCCTGTTTCTGCCTCCCAGGGACCTCTTGGACCAGGAACATGAATTTTTGGTAACTGTCATCCACTTGGTTTTTTTGTATATTTGTTTTTTTTGTTTTTTGTTTTTTGTTTTTTCGAGACAGGGTTTCTCTGTAGCTTTGGAGCCTGTCCTGGACTAGCTCTGTAGACCAGGCTGGCCTCGAACTCACAGAGATCCACCTGCCTCTGCCTCCCGAGTGCTGGGATTACAGGTGTGTGCCACCACACCTGGCCCATCAACTTTTATTTAATTTCAATAATATTCAATTGATAAAATTCAAAATGGTAATTTCTGGCTCCCATGACGCTCCACTCCTGGTTTTCCCAGCACCAGTCTACTTAGCCCTAGGGATCAATTATGATCTGCACCTTCTTACTTGACCATCTTATCCACCCGTGTGGTTTCAGATCCCCCTTCTAGGCTGTATGTTTCGCCCAGGCATTTCCTGAGCACTAGACCTGTATATCCAACTTCTTCTCAGTGTCACTTAGCTGTCTCACAGCCAGCACAAGTTCAAAAGCCTATTCTGAGCTACTGGTCATCAGTCCCAGGAAATGGTCATTTAATCTCATCTAGTGTTCCTTATCACCAGTTGCCCAATCTATAAATGCAGGCTTGATACCTCTTTTATCCCCCACCCCATCTAATTAGTGCCAGAGTATTTTCTTCCTAAATAGTTCCTGTATTCATTCACCTGTCTCTACCTGCTACCCAATAATCCCAGTATGCCATCATCTCTCAGGTGCACTACCACAGAAGACTCCTAGTGGGACCACATTTCATTCTACCAGACTAGTCTTCAGGTAACACTCAGACTAGCACTTAATTTTATTGCTATAAATTGTGTGTGTGTGTGTGTGTGTGTGTGTGTGCATGTATGTCTGTATATATGCTATATGTGTATGCATGTCTGTGTGTATGTGCATAAACACTTGAGGGGGCCATTGGTGCTAAGATCTGAATTCAGGTGCTCTGGAACAGCAGCAAGCACTCTTAACTAATGAGTGAGTCTCCAGAACTACACTGTTTTTTATTGGTTTTGTTTTTGAGACAGAATCTTACTATGTTATGTAGCTCTGGCTGACCTATAACTTGCTACATAGACCAGGCTGGCCTAGAACTCAGACACTGGCCTGTTTCTGAGTACTGGGATTAAAGGTGTGTGCCATCATGCCCAGTTCCCCAGACTGATATTTTATTTTTTTGTTTTTTTCAAGAAAGCATTTTTTTCTGTATAGTCCTGGCTGTCCTGGAACTTGCTCTGTAGACCAGAGTGGCTTTGAACACAGATCTGCCTGTCTCTGCCACCAGAGTGCTGTGATTGAAGGCATATGCCATCATACCTGACTCTAGACAAAAACAAAACAAAACAAAAACCCCCACCTTTTTGCTGGACAGTGGTGGCACGTTTTTTTAATCCTAATAACTCAGCAGATGCAAGAGGATCTCTGTTAGTTTGAGGACAGCCTGATCTACAGAGCAAATTCCAGAACAGTCAACAGTATATAACAGAAAAACCCTGTCTCAAAAAACCAAAACCAAAAAAGAAAGAAAAAGACAAATCACCATGTCATTTTCTGTCAAAATCCTCAGAGCTCCCTTTGCCTTATGAGAATATCCAAAATCCTTACCTCAGTAGCATTTGCCACCAACCTTATCTAGTCACTTTCTCCTGGGGCGGTCTCCCACTTTCCTCCTCCCTGACTAGGTCAGAGGCTTTGGTAAACTTACTTTTCCCTTTAAAAACACATCACAAAACTGGGTTTTAGTACAAGATGGCTAGGTCGATGAAGTACTTGCTTTGCAAACTGGAGGGCCTGAGTTTGGATTCCTGGCCCCAGGAAGACATAAAGACACAGCAGGGCATGCTCGTCACCTCAGCACTGGAGAGGCGCACAGGGAGACAGTGCTTTAAGCCCACTAGGACCACTACAATAAAAAGACATTAAGAGCCAGGATTGCTGTGGATTCATGGACAGCCTGGGCTATATAATGAGACTTCATTTAAAAAATGAAGTAGGAGGAGAAACTGGGGATGTATTTTAGTAATAAAATGCTCACCTAGCTGTTGGAGAATATTACTTTAAGATGTGTTACATTTGTTTATGCTCTGGGACATTTGTTTAATTATGAAAAATTGTGTTGTATTTGTTTATGTTGCATTTGTTTAACTCTGTGAAGCTGTGTTACTGTGCCTGTGTGAAACACCTGATGGTCTAATAAAGAACTGAACGCCGATAGCAAGGCAGGAGAAAGGATGGATGGGGTTGGCAGAGAGAGAATGTATAGAAGAAATCTGGGAGGAGATCAAGGAGGAGCAAGAGAAGGAGAGAACTTCAGGGGCCAGCCACCCAGCTACACAGCCAGACACGGAGAAAGAAGGAAAGGAAAGGCATACAGGCAGGAATAGAGAAATATAAGAGCCCCAAGGCCAAAGATAGATGGGATAAGTTAAGAAAAGCTGACAAGAAATAAGCCAAGGTAAGGATGGGCATTTATTATTAAGAACAAGACTCCGTGTGTGATTTATTTATTTGGGGGCTGGGTGGCAGGTCCCCCAAAAGACCAAGAGCCAATGAACAGAAAGGCCAAAAACAACCAAAAACACCTAGCATGTATGATACCCTGCATTCAATCCCTAGCATTAGAAAACAAAACAAAACTTTTAACAAGTGTAACAAATCAGATGTGTGGAGAAACTGAAACTCACATGCATTCCTTGTGGGATATACAGTGGTAGAGAGACATGAAAGGGTAACAATCACCATGTGAGTCAGCAGATCCACATCCAAATGAATACTAGGGGAACTGACAACTTATTCACCAATTTAATACTAGAGATCTCTATACGAGGTGGAAATAGGGCCAGCAAGATGGTGAAGTGGATACAAATGCTACAACAAAGGTTGTAGGAGCCTGACAACTGGAGTCTAATCAGTGGAACAGGGTATAAAAGCCAAATGCAGTGGTGTGCATCTGTAATCCCTACACTCCCACAGCAAGGGCAGAGGCAAAAGAATCACCTTAGACGTTTGCAGGCCAGCCAGCCTCAAACACACAGCTCGGGAGAACCAAGAACAAGGAAGGAACTGCGGCACACACACACTGTAAGCATATAGACTGACCAGATAAAAACGTTAAACTGGAAAGAACCCAAAAGTCTATCAAATGCACTTTAGTATTTAAACATGCAATTATTACTTGGTCATAAAAAAGAATGAATGCTGAGTGTGGTGGCAAGCCTTTAATCTTTGTGAGTTCCAGGCCAACCAGGGCAATGTAGTAAGACCTTAAAAAAATAAAATAAAATAGAAGAAGTATTGGCCACATGCTGATACACTGTGGATGAATAAAAGCCAGACTAAAAAAGAACATGTGTGAGATGGGATGGGATTCTACTTACAGAAGGCGCTATCAGTAGGAACAGAATGTTCACAGGAATTGCCAGGGGCCGTGGGGAGGCAGAGAATGGAGAGGGGCTGCTAATGGGTAGTTTCTTTTGGGCATGGGCAAGATGTTCTGAAATTTGATGGCGGTAATGTTTGCATATATAAAAACACTTGTACACTTTAAAATACGTTTTCTGTGAATTATATCTCAATCAAAACAAATACTGACGGCATAAATGAACAAATCTGCTTCCCTAATAGACTGTGTGGGGATTTCTCAGCACCTGGCCAAGGTAGGACCCACAGCAGTAGTCAATAAATGGAGGTCAAATATTGTATACACAGAACTCAACAGATACCAGCACATACAGTGTAAGGATCCTCCCAGAAGGGGAAGTGTTCATGCCAAAACCTGTGCGTCTACCCATGATAGAGGTTATCAGACGTTTGAAGGACAGTGTCCTAAAGTGCAGTCGACTGGCAAGAAGAAAAAGAAAAAAGCCTGGATTCCAGTCCAGTTTTGCTTCTGACTCTATGTCCGGGGTAGGCCCCTTCCTCTTCTGGACTGTTTGTAGTCTGGAGAGAAGGAAGTGAGTAACTTGCATTTAAATGCAGCTTCCTAATTCTCTTAAAAGACCAGTGGAAAGCTTGAAATTTTTGTCAACCTAGTCACTAGCCTTAGGCTTGCCCTGCATTTTTCTCCCCCAAACAGTGAGAGGTAAGTCTCGGTTAGAAAAGCAACATTTTAAAAATTACTAGCTTGGGAGCTGGAGAGTTGGCTCAGTGGTCAAGAGCAGTGGCTGCTCCCCAGGAGGACCCAGGTTCCCAGTACCCTACTGCACATCACAACCATCCACACCTCCAGTTCCAGGGGATTTGAAAGCCTTTCCTGGCTTCCCTGGGCACCAGGCACACAGATGGTTCCGAGATGTACAAGCAAGTAAAATGCTCACACATAAAATTTAAAGACAAATTTAAAAATTATTAGGCTGGACGTTATACCCATATCTTGTAAGGACTTTAGTCAAACGACACCTTTCAGTCCCCTCGGTTGTTAAAAGGGGGAGGGAGGGCAGCAGAATAAAGTTAATTTGATAAATGTCCTTAGGAGGGCAAACATACCCAGTTTCATTTTAAGATTTGTTTCGTCTTGTTTTTGAGCCAGCCTGGCCACAAATTCCTGGCCCAATGGATCTATCTTCCTAGCTGTCTCAGCTATTCTAATAGCTGGGACCACAAAACACCACCACTTCTGGCTTATTGCAGGTATTAAAAAAGACTGTAAGAGTTACTTGTTTTCCTCTGTTCTAACTTCATTCTCCCGGTTCTTTTTCATTATCTTTTAAGAAAAGCGGACAAGTGCATCTACTAGAACCAAAACAACAACAACCAAACAACAAACAAACAAAAACAAAAAAACCAAACCAAACAAACAAACAAAACAACAAACAAACAAAAACCAAAAAACCAAAACCAAAAATACTGTTTTTTTAGGAGAAACGGGGTGGGCGAAGCAAAGGTTAGCTCGGATCACTCTGAAGTGGCGGAAAGCACCGTAGCTATATAGACCAGGTAGACTTCTGAATGAATGGAAGCAGTAGCTAACGAGACACATCTTTCTCCAAATCAGTCACACACAGCGGCGGACAGAAAGCGTGAGGGTACATAACCTAGCATAGCTGCGCCCGGGGCGCAAACCAGGGTCGTGCAGCCTTGTCCTTCCTGCCACAGCAGTCAGGAACGTGGGGTGACGGGGCGCGGATGAATTAACTAATGGACGAACATATGCCGCTCGGATGGCTACGGCCCCGCGCAGGAGGAAAAGGTGTGAGAGCCTCGCTGATACCTGCGAAGCCGCTATAGTGCGCCCCAGGCTCGTAGTGCCTCCGGCCAGAGGACACGTCGTAGACGCGGCCGAGCAACGCCAAGTACAGACCCGGGTCCCCGGGGCCGCCGCGATAGCGGGCTAGCTCCTCGGGTACGAAGAGGCGAAGGCCAGGGCGGGGACCCCACCAGTCCATCAACCACACGGCCACGACCGCCGCCGCCGCCGCGACCAGGCTCAGCACCACGCCAAGCCCACATAGTCTCAGCATCTACACAGCAGCACACGAGCCGCACTTCCGAAACTGCCACCTCTTTAGCCACAACTAAGATGGCGGAGACGCCGGCCGTGACGTCAGCGGCGCGACGCTCGACCAGCTTCAGAGTAAAGTTCACTCTTCGGCTCTTTCTGGTACTTTTCCAGCATAGCTTGAGAACGTGAAGCGTGGAGGAGAAAGTGGAATTGCATCGAAAAACCATCTTGGCTTACAAGTTATCTGCCCTCAACAAAGATGGCGGCAAAGGAGGCTAGACGTTGACTTACACATCACAGGCGTGCTCTTAGGCCTTCACCTAGCTGTCGTGAGCTGGTAAAATCCTCTTCTTGACGGCTCCGTTGCGACATCGGGCCTCGCTCCACGGCCAGGAAGCCGGAAGTCGCTGCCGCCGCCGTCGTCCCCACCCCGTCCCCGCCCGCCTGGAGCTGTCGGAGGTTGACAGGTCGTGGCTGGGAGGCGGCGGCGGCGGCGGCGGCACCTCCGAGCACCCAAGACGGAGGCCCCATGGGGAACGCTCCGAGTAACAGCAGCGAAGACGAAGCGGCGGCCGCCGGGGGTGAGGGCTGGAGCCCACATCAGGACTGGGCTGCCGACTCTGGCACGACCCCCAGCCCCGGCCCGGCGGCCGCGGTGCTGCCGTCCGCCGCTGCACTGCTGGAACCCGCCCGGCTGCGAGAGGCTGCGGCTGCGTTGCGGCCCGCACCTCCCTGCGAATCCCTGGTGTCGAGGCACCACGGCGCGCTATTGCGTTGGCTGGAAGAGAGGCTGGGCCGCGGTGAAGAGTCCGTCACCCTGGAGCAGTTCCGGGAGTTGCTGGAAGCTCGTGGCGCCGGCTGTTCGGGCGAGCAGTTCGAGGAGGTCAGGATGGGCTGGCGACTGCCGGCCGCGGGCAGGGTGGTCGCCGATAAGGTCGTGAAGAGGTGGGCGGTTGCTTTGCGGATGCCAGCCAGGAAGTCATAGGGTCCTCGGGTTCTTAGAATGGAAGCATGGGGTTACCCGAAGCCATTCGGAGTGCATCCCTCCAGACTTTTGCTAGAGCTCTTACCGTTACTAGAGGTGTGGAAAGTCCAGACTACATGGCTTTGCACCAAAAAGAGGAACAAGCCGAAATGTCTCTGCATGTGGTAGTAGGCAGACATTTGTGCAGTTGACAGGCAGGCTTAGTTGCTTGTTGGAGCTTATCAGGGTATAGGACAATTATGAGAAAGGATGTGCAAAGATCAAGGGAGTGGCCGTAAAAACCATTCTGTTTTACTGACCTATGCAGATCTTGCAGAGAACCGTTGGAGTACAGTGTGGCAGGAGGGTAGCATTACCCTGAAGAGACTCTTCAAGCTGTCCTCTTCTATAACATACTAGTTTTTCCGAAGTACACACTTGATTTTAGATCATTGAAGAACTTTTTCCAGACTCATTTAAACCGTTATAAGACCTAAAGTTGATAGGGAAGTATTAGATTTCTTTACTTATGCAATTTCTCCTTATATCAGTACTGAACTCTTCAGTTTAGAGTTTGGAGAAAAACTGACCCAGAATTACCATGTAAATAATTTCATTGGCAAAATTGAGAGTATCACACAAACCTCTTGATTTTTTTTTTCTTGTATCCTTATTACCCTGCTCTCTGAAGCCTTAATGATTCCACAGTGTTAGGACAAAGGGGTGTTTAATGAGTAAACCATATAAAATTATCAGTCATTGAATGGTTAATTCATAAAACAAGAAACCAACAATCACTTGTAGCATCATTGTAAGTTCTATTTCCCCTAAAACAAAGACTTTTGAAATATTTCAAAGACGTTGCCTGCAAATGATGAAATTGTCTCCCTCTAAAAACTGCCTCTAATGTGTTCTAACTCTCAAGATATGGTGGTACAAACCTGTTACACCACAATTTGAAAGATGGTAGCAGGAGGATCAATTCAAGGTCATCTTTGGCTACATAGTCAGTTTGAGTACAGCCTGGGCTACATAGAGTAGCACTGTCTCAAAAGTGCAAAACATATATGCATTCATATTGTCTACACACATACAGTCAATTAATTAGTAAAAAGGTCTCCATTAAAATAAAATTCCCCAAACTGTTCATGGTAATCAATCACACATACATGATTCTAGTACTTGAGAGGATGAGGCAGGTAAGTCCCTTACTCAAAAAAAAAAAAAAAATCCTAGAATATTCATAATACTTTCACTCTAGTGCCCACATCTTTTATGAAAACATGAAGCCTTGGTAGAAAGAACTATGCAGATTTTATTAAGAAAGTGACACTTTTCAGGTTTGTTTAAAGGCAAATGAAGAGAAACATCTTTTATGTGGGGAGACTGACAGGAACAGAATTATCCATTGGAATTACAGAGATAATGTAATAGAAGGCCAAGAAACCCAGAGAGCCGCCCTAGAAAGGGCTCTCAAGGGTTGTGGCATTATTCATTTTTTCAGGGCCTAACTGAACACCAGCCTTCTAGATGGTGGTTCAGAAAGCAGATCGCTGCATCTGTAGAGCATGCAGTATAGTAGCCCAGCTAGATTATGATTTTCCAGTGAAAGTGTGGTGACTGTCTGCCAAGAGAAGGCATAAAGAATAGGAAGCGTATTTAACTCATCCAAGGTCTTAAGTTGGAAGTTCCTCACAGAGATAACATTTCAGTGGAGGTTTGAACGTGTAAGAAGACAAGGAGCAGGAAGAGGAGCAGTGCTCTCAGGCAGAGAGGTAATTACACCTTCAGATGGCTACTAACTGGACAATCTCGTGGTACTGTGAGGTCTGTTAGGCTAGGGAAACTGCTGTGCTTTCAGAGGACTGGAGACACACGCTGCCTTGTAACTTCAGCTCCAGGGGTCCAAATAGCCACTTCTGGTTTCCTAGGGCACCTCCACACAGATGCACACACACACACACACACACACACACACACACACACACACACACACACACACAAATAAAAAGAAAATCTTCTTTAAAAACCCAAGGAGACAAAACCTAATGTATCAGTGGTTTAAATTATTTTTTATATTATTTTATTTTATATGTATAGATGTTTTGACTGCATGTATGTCAGTACCCCAGTGCGTGCCTGGTGACCGAGGAGGCCAGAAGAGAGTGTTAGAATCTCCTGGAACTAGAGTTACGGTGGTTTATGAGCTGTCTTGTGGATGCTAGGAATCGAATGTGGTTCCCAGCTCTTAACTGTTGAGCTATCCCTCCAGCTCTCTATATTGGAACTTTAGGCAAAAATGTTTTGTTTTGCTTTGATTTTGAGTCAGGGTCTCATTATAGCCACCACTGGCCTAAAACTCCCTGTGTAAGCCAAGGTGGCTTTGAACTCATTTTAATCCTCCTGCTTCAATTTTTTGAATTATGAGACTACTGGTGTGCACCACTGCAACTAGCTAGGAAACTGCTTTCTTATGTAAAGGTCCAGGTAGGCGATCAAGGCAGATGTGGTATTTCCAAATTACCAGGGACCTGGCTGTATCCTTCTTGTGCTGTACACTTCATAGGCAACTTCCATTTAGTGACCCAGTTTATTCCTTCCATTGCTTTTCACTTCCCAACAAGTAGGAAAGAAAAAGGGGAAGGGCATGACCTTGCCATTCTCTTAGGTAGAGCTTGCCTCCCACAGGCTCAGACTTAGTCCAGTGGCCACACTTAATTGTAAGAAAAGCTAGGAAGGATCTTCATTCCATGGCCTTATATTTAGCTAAGGTTTAATTACCGAAGAAGAGAGCAAATGTAATGCTAGTTTTGGCTAGATCATAAATGTAGAAGAATGGATGAGGATGAAGGAGAGGGTTGACTTTTAACAACCTAGCAAAGAGTTTGTAAATTGGAGTTTTTTTATTGTTTTTGTTTTTTGTTTGTTTGTTTTTGAGACAGGGTCTCTGTAGTCCTGGCTGTCTTGAACTCACAGAGATTTGCCTGCCTCTGCCTCCTAAGTGCTGGAATCAAAGGCTTGTGCCACCACATGGGGCTGGTTATTAAGAAAGTCATAATCATGTTACATAGATGACAGAAATTAACATTAAAGAATCCTCAACCCAACACCAAGAACTGATGATTTATAAAATACTGGATATTGCTGTTTTTATGTGTGTAAAAATCCCTATGATATTCTAGAGCTTTATCACAGGCTCCTAAAAGTATGTGCACCACGCTCCCAAAGGGTGCTTGAAAGTCACGTTTTATAATCCTACCATTCATCAGCTCACCTCCTTCTTATAACATGTTCAAATACATAGTATCTGATGACTGACACCAGTCAGCTCTGTGGGGCGGATGGGTGACAGACAGCCACCAAACTGAGAACTCGGCAAGATGCAGTGGCTCACATAGAATACATTCATTTTGGAGGTGGGCAGAGTGGTGCTTCACACCTGTAATCCCACATTTGGGAAACTGAAACAGGTAGAATACTGCAAGCTTGAGGCCAGCCTGGGTTACAGAGTGAAACCCCACCTTGAGAGCTCCTTTGAACGTTCTAGCAGGAACCTTCAGCCACTGCTGAACCCTTACCTGAAGAACAGTCCTCCATTGCAGAGAGTGGTCCTCTTTGACCCAGTGGACAACTTCAAGAGGGACTCACATGGGCCCGGTCAGTTCAGTTGAGTGAACTCTAGCCATCAGTGGGGTGATAGATGTCACAACCAAGTCAACGTCCACGAGCCTATCTTTAAAAGAGGGGTATTAAAATTCAGTTTCAGCACTAGCTCTCAAGTGTGGGTCTTCTCACCCCAGAACTATTGCCCTTTTCCCATAAGGATCTGTTTCTCTGGGATTAATCTTTTAACTCCAAGGATAAGTAATAAAATCCTTAAGTTTCCCTTCATTCTATAGAAAGCCAGGCTGTTGTAGTGCCAGGAGGATAAAAAACAAAAAACCACAAAGTCTTTTTCTTGAAGCCTATATACCTTTTTCAGATTTGAGAGGGAGGAGTTGTGATTTGGGTTGATAACCAAAATCTCGTGCCCTGCCCCATGATTGATTGAAGAGAGCAGTTCTAACTCAAAGTGAAAACAGAGCCAAAGTTTGAAAACAGGATGGTGACAGTCTCATGGTGGGTATCCTTTTATCCTGTCTAGAAGTAAGGCATAATTATATTAAAGTTAATATTAGCCGTGTAGTTGATTCTGTGCTTTCAAAACAGTCCTGGCTTTAGACCTGAGGAAGTATATACTTGTGTGTGTATACTTAGGCATTTAATTCTCTATTTTATACCAAAGATTTGAAACTGTAGTGTGACCTTTAATATGTTTAAAGGTTTTATGAATAACAATAAAATATCTTTGTAGGAGCAATTAAGATGACAGATTAACCCCTTCATTTCTTTCAGCAGCACAGGTCACCATGGCTGTGGGGTTCACACTTCTAATGTAGGAACCTCCCAGTACAGCTCATTTGTCCTTGGCCTCTAATGTGCGTTGCTGGCCATGCCCACCACCTGTCTTACTTCATTGCAGTGACCTTAGTGCTTTGAGGTGGTGTCATAAAGATGGCCTGAGAGTTGGATCATAGACCAAAGTCTTCGAGATTATCATTTTATAACACACACCTTTTCCTCTTACTGGGTGTGGTCTAGGCAAAGGACTCCTGGGTTTGTTTGAAAGAAGCAGTATCTAATTATCTTATAGTTACCTATGTAGAAGGAAGAGAGAATGGGGGTGGGGGGAGAAATGAAATTCTTATTTGACATCAGAGGTTAGTTATTTCTGCTTCTAACATAAGCACACTTCTAGAAAGTCACGTAAGCTTTAGGGCAGGACAAAGTGCTCATTACAGGGAAGTAATGTAGATGACTTCTTTGTTTGGTTTTAAAAACAGGATCTCACTATGTAGCCCTAGCTGGCCTAGAACTCGATATATAGCCCAGGCTGGCCTTATCTTACAGAGATTTACTTCCCCTGTTTCCCCAAGTGCTAGGATTAAAGGCTTGTGCCACCACATGTAGCAGATAACTTTGAGGTAAGAATTTAAGATGACTGGTTCTCATTTTTATTAATTTACCATGTTGTGAAACTCTGAAGGGTCATTTTGGCTGTGTTTTTATTTTTTTTATTTATTTTATTTTTTAATTAATTTTTTTGAGACAGAGTCTGAAGCCCAGGTCAAACAATCCTCCGGCCTTAGTCTCTTGAGTACTAGCTACCATGCCTGACTTTGGATTTTGATTCATTTCTGTTTGTGGTTCTGGCACATAGCTAGTGCCTGGGAACTGTTCCACCCATGGCCCTAGTGTGCTTGAGCAAGCTAAGATACAGTCTTCACACGGCAACTTTGTGTTTCATACTTGGCTTGTGGCCTTTCATTAACTAGCTATTTCTTGGTGTTGGAGGGAACAGTTAAAGTTTTAGTGAAAACTGAAAACAGTCACTGTTGGGTTTAGGAGAATCTGGAGGAAAAGTTCTAATGCCCACTTTAGTATTATCCTGCCAAAGCACTAGTTGACTGGCTTAGAATGGCTTTGAGCCTAAGAACTATGTACATAGAATCACGCACATGTAAGTATCCACCCTACACCAGATGTTTATATGAACCATAATGTTGTAGCCAAGTACAAATATTGTAACCTCTGTTCAGCACCCTCAGCTCCCCACTGCCCAGGAGCTAGATATATGTATGCTCTTCAAATGGGTAGGAGTCCACAGGCCAGCCTGCCTCCCTGACCTCATCTGTCTTTCCCCACTGCCTAAGCCAGTGGTTCTCAAATCTGTGGGTTGTGACCCGTTTGACAAACCTTTATCTCCAAAAATATTTATATTACAACTCATAACAGTAGCAAACTTATAGTTATAAAGTAGCAATGAAAATAATGTTGTGGTTGGGGGTCATCACAGCATGAGAAACCGTATTGAAGGATCACGGCATAAGGAAAGTGCTGTGCTCCTAGCCGGAGGGACAGCTACTTTGTCCTGTGCTAGCCTAGCTCTTTCAGGTTTCCCATCTTGGCATCATCCTGTGGTTAGCACCAAGCCTTCCAGAGCAGGATTCAGATAGCTCTGTTCCAAGCCCTGTCCACTTTCAAGTCCACAGAGCAGTACTTAATAGTAGTATGAAATCTGAGACTGCTTCACCAAACCTAAGACATGAGAGTTGAAAGGAATTTGCTTGGCAAAGGAAGAAAGAGATATTCCAGTTAAGGCGCAGTATGCGCAAATATATTGAGTCGAGAGAGCTTTGGCAAGTGGGCACAGAAAGCAGAGTCTGAGCTGACCGACTCTCAGTGTAGTCTGTTAAAGGCTTAGCAAGTCTGTGCTTTATGAGACAGCACATTCTACTGCTCTTCTTTAGGCTAAGCAGGAAGTGAGCCTGGAGCCAGCCTGCTTCTGGGTAAAGCTAAGGTTCACTGTTCTCTAGACAGGTGATTTTTATTTTAGTTTAGTTAATTAATTTGAGACAGAACCTCACTCTGAAGCACTGGCTGACCTGGAATGTGGTAGTTTGATCACATTGGCTTCTAGCTCCTGGAGATCTGCCTGCCTCTGTTTTCCGAGTGCTGGGATTAAAGATGTATGTACCCGCCCTGGCATCTTGCCAGGTGATCTTTATCACCTCACTTGACCACTCAGTGTCTCAGCCTCCTCACTGGTTTAATAAGCAAAATAATGGCATCTGCCTTATGTGATGGTATGCTCATTAAATTAGTTCCTGTAAAGTGCCTGGAAGAGTCCCCAGAGTGCTAAATGCTCAGACAGGTCATGTTATTTTTCAAGTGGGTGTTTTCTCCAGCAGCTGTGCAACAGCCACTTAAATACTTTGTTTAGACAAGGAATGTGAGATCATCTTACAGATGAGCAAACTGAGGCCTTCAGAGGGTAGGTAACCTGCCCAGGCAACCAGTGGTAGACAGACGCGAGACGAGAGTCAGACTTTTAAATGCCTCGTGCAGGTTGTCTGTGGAGGATGTCATGGAAGAGAAAGGAGAGTGAGAGGTCACACGGAGCCAGACTCTCCTCGTGCGCCTGTTAGACACGGTGCTACCTTCATATTTCGGCCAGTGCAAGTCTGCTGGGCTAAGCCACAGCTCTGGTCTGATTATTTCAGCGTCATTGTTCACGTGTACAGTGTCAGCTTGTTGTTTGTTTGGTTTTGCAGTTCCGGAGGTTAAACCAAGGGCATGCTGGGCAAGCCCTGTACCACGAGCTCTATCTATGACTCTTGCTGTGTCCTGATGACAGTAGCAGTTAAAGAGTTGAAAATGGATAAGGATAAACACTTAAATCAGGTTTCCCTTCTTAGTCTGCTTCTGTTATACTTCTCATTGTTGCTGTTGTTTTGTTTGTTTGCTTGAGACAGAGTCTTACTAGGTAGCTTAGCTGGCCTTGAACTCATGATCCTACTGATTCAGCCTTCAGAGTGTAGGGATTATGGGCATGTGCCACCATACCTGCCTTTGATTCTGATGTACTTATTATCTCCTGATTCTACTTCTTATCTCCTATATGAAGCCATCAAAGTGCCTTGCCCCTGCAACTGTGATTGGTTACCTTGTGGATGCAAGCGCATTGGAGGAATATTATAAAAGACAGACCTCAGGGGCCCAGGGAGATAGTTTAATTGGTAAAGTACTTGCCTTCCATGCATGAGACCATGGGTTCAATTCTCAGCAAAAAAAAGACAATTTAGGGCTAGAGAGATCTCTCAGTGGTTAAGAACACTTGCTGCTCTTGTGGAGAACCTGGATTCAGTTCCCAGAACACATGGCAGCTCACTACTGTGCATAACTTCTGTTCCAGAGTACCTGGCACTCTCAGGCACAGACACATACACAGTGCACTTACATACACGCAGGCAAAACACTCATACACATTAAAATATAAGCCGGGCGGTGGTGGCACACGCCTTTAATCCCAGCACTCAGGAGGCAGAGGTAGGCGGATCTCTGTGAGTTCGAGGCCAGCCTGGGCTACCAAGTGAGTTCTAGGAAAGGTGCAAAGCTACACAGAGAAACCCTGTCTCAAAAAACCAAAAAGAAAAAAAAAGAAAAACAAAATAAAGTAAAATAAAATAAAATAAATTTTAAAAAGAGAATTCAGGAGGCTTTTCCAGGATGGTGACACACCTTTGATCCAGCACTTCAGAGGCCGAGGCAGGTGGATGTCTATGAGTATGAGGCTAACTTGGTCTGTATAGTTAAAGGCCAGCAAATGCTACATGAGACAATGGTCTCAAAGCAAACAAAAAAGAGGCTTGAGTCAGGAAGAGAAGGTGTGGCAGACCAGGTTGCCATCTTTGTGGAGATGAGTTTTAGACTGATTTGTTAGAGAGGCAAAGGGTGTAAGAAGCCCTGACGGAGTCAAGTCCCGAGTGAATGTGTGCTGTTGACACGGGCACAGTCATGTCAAGGATCCCAGCCTCAGATCCATGGGAAAAGCCTTCCTCTGGTCCATGTGTGGATGCTGATAGTGTGTGCAGAAAATGTGTACCATCGCTGACCCCCCTCCATTGTTTATGGCATGAAGACTTCTCTCTTACAAAGACTGCTCACATCCCACAGAGACTGCTCCTGCTGAGATTATCCAAACCTGTCATCTTGATCCATCTATATATCATAAGCCCTGCCACCTCCTTGTTTATATGTATTAATCCTATTTCCTTGTTAAGCTGGGTATGATAACTCCATTGAGCTTCCTGAATGCTGAATTTCTCCATCAGAGAGCCCAGGCCACAGAGAGAGGTGGGAGGGATGCAAAAGGTAAAGGGAGGGAGGTTGGTGTATGTATGTGTGTATCTGTGTGTCTTGTCTTTTATTTTGTATGTGGAGCTGAGGATCGAACCCAGGGCCTTGCGCTTGCTAGGCAAGCACTCTGCCACTGAGCTAAATCCCCAACCCCTGTGTGTCTTTTCTTAATTCCCTCACAACCCCCAGTCAGGTCCATCCCTGAGGCCTTACAAAGATGCAGCAGGCATGACTTGCCATATTTTGGAATATGGACTAGAATATTGAGTTTTGGACACCTCTTTTCAAGGCAATGTTTTTCAAATTGCCCCTTCAGTGTGTTAGAAATCTACTTAGAGTCTAATCTTGTTGTTTAAAAGAGAAACAGAATAGAAAATTCTCTTAATACAACCTATCTGATGAAGGAAGGTGTTACATTATTTCATGAAATTTTCTACATCAGTTATATGTATCCTCAGTCTCTTAGAATGCAATTGAATGTTTCTGTTTTGGTGGATCAGCCAATAAAACTTGAATACTACTATGAATTTCACTGGCAAGCTACAGGGATACCAAAGGGAATGGGAATGAGACTAAGGCCTTCCCAAATAGAAAACTGGCTGAATGGAGGGGGACACAGGACTTAGAAGACCTGATCCCTGCTCTCTGATCTACAGCTACCTTTGGACAGAAGGAACAGGTGTATTCTGAGTGGCCTCCCCAAGGGGTTTTCTATTGACTATAGGAAAGAGACCGACTCAGAGGACATTAGCTGCTTCTCACTGATACTTGTATGAGAAAGTGGCTGACAACTCAGAGAAGCTGGAGAAGGGTTTGGATGGTATAAATCTCTCTCTCTCTCTCTCTCTCTCTCTCTCTCTCTCTCTCTCTCACACACACACACACACACACACACACACACACACACACACACAGTACTGGGGACTGAACCTTGGACCTAATACAAGGCAAGTGCTCTCTCACTGAACTGCAGCCCCAAGGCACATGCATTAAAACTTTGTAGGTCGTTTCAATGTGAGGGCTCTGTAAACTTGGGATGGTCAGCTTCCTCTGCCCTTACTACTCTGTGGTGGCCTCATGTGCCCTTACAATAATATTTTAGCTTTAGCAGTTTTCTCATCTCTTTATTCTGACCTTTGTCTCTCTCTTCATTTTCTGCCTTACTTCCTTCTCAGCTACACCAGTCTGCCATGCGCTCTGTTTCTACACCCACATTCTGTCTCTTCTATCTGGGGTAGCCTACATTTCTCATAGGCTTTCCAACTCCTCAGTTAATCTTAATGCTCATATAAGAGTTACTTTCTCTGAGTATTTCCCTGTCCTTCCTTCGTTTCTGATCTCTGCATCT